>NC_056735.1:1782499361-1782716861 GCF_019279795.1 Protopterus annectens
TTCTGTTGTCGGTGTTCTCATCGTCGGCGTTGTCAGCTTTTGGCGTTGTCAGGTAGACCCATATATATATATATACACACACACACACAGATAGAGAGATGTAGAAAGATTGATAGACTTGTGAATGCACAACTATAGCTAACCTTATATCCTTATATTCAGATGAACTATGAGCACTGGACAGCAATGTGTCAGTAAATGTAACATATTTTTACTTTACTAAAGCTTTTTATTCCATTCCACATCATCCCATTTTAACTGCAATAAAGAAATTGAGATGTAATTTATATATCATTAAGTGAATAGCTAACCTACTAGATGGTAGAAGAACTGGGGTATATTTAGAAGTAAAACCAGGAGACTATGAGGTGCAAAGAGGCATTCCTTGGGGTGAATTTTGGCTCCATTTTCATTTCAGAGAAATGTCAACCTTCCCTGACAATAGTGAATGCTGGATTGCAAAATTTGGAGGTGGTGCAAAGCAGGCATGTATAATTTCATTAATAAAAAAAATCAATTAGTTTTCCAGAATTACATTGATCTGTTAAATATGTGGGCTGAAAATAATGGGGTATCTTTCAATAGCAGTAAATGCAAAGTTATGCATCTGGGAAATAATATAATATATTTTAAATAATGCAATAGTAGATAGCTGTAGGGAGCTTGATGATTTGGGAATAGCAGTTGATGCAGAACTATGGTTTAATTGCCATTTGGCAAAAGAAATAAGGAAAATTATTGTATCATAAGAACTATATTAAGAACAATAGCTTGTAAAGTGATGTTGCCAATATCTAAGAATATAGTTTAATCAGCATTGGAATATGGAACTGGATTTTCAAGATATAGTAATAAAGAAATATTTAGACTTGAAAGTGTTCTGAAGTTTTTCACACAAACGTTACGGGAGTAATTGATCTAAATGATAGGGAATAATTCATATGAAGAGCTTTTAAGGAAACTTAAATGATTCTCAGTCTGCTATAGGGTTTTGAATCCTGACCTTATTTCAGTTTACCAGAGTTGAAATGCTAAATTAACAGAATGTACATTGTGAATCAGGCTCTTAAGGTGCAGTAGGAGCAATATGAATAATTACTCATTAGTAAGTCTTGAAAAAATGATAAAAATAGGCATTTTTTTTCAGGCTAAAGAGTGGAGAAAATAGGATAGGTTGCCAGCAAAGATTAAACCTACAGACAGCCTGGTATGTTTTAAAAGTAAGTTGGATAGTTGGAATGGAAAGAAGATATTGTGGACCTTGTTTTCATGGAAATTCTCTTGTAATATTCTCTTCTTTTTTTTCTCAAAATTTTTACTGAATTTAAACACATGTAAATAATACAATCATTTTAATATATTTTTTGTTAAATAACTATATACATTATTTACATTTGGCCTAAAATGAACATTTTCCATCCGAAAAGAAATAATGAAACTTCCATTTACCAAAACAATAATTTAAAACACTTAAGAAAAACATTCAGTCAGAATTATAGAGAATACGGTGATTTAAGAGTTTCAATTAAACCAAAAACTTTGATCCAAATATTATTAGACCATTTCCTGGGGAAGATTCTTGATTCTTTAACTTTTATTTCTGTAAATGCTGATTCTTCCAATAATAACAGGAAGTCTTCAATGGTAGGTGGATGAACTGATTTCCATTTTCTGGTTAGACATTTTCTTGCCACTGCTAAAATTGTCAAAAGGCGGTAGAGATTGGAATTCTTAGTGTTATTCATAGCATTTATATTCAAGAGAATTAGAGTTTTAGATAAAATGAATGAGTCTGAAAATAAAGCTTGACAAAATTTACCAATATCTGTCCTGTAGTTGTTAATCTTTATACAATCATAAATAAAATGTTCCCAATCAGCTGAGCATATCAAAGAACATCTCCAACAAACAATTGTACTGGATGATTGTATTTTAGCAACTTTGTAGGGAGTATAGAAAGCTCTGTGCAAAAATTTCCATTTGAATATTTTCCACATTTGAAGATTAAAAGTTAGTTTCACAGAATATAAAAGATCAGATTTGACTTCTGAAGATACATTTAATATTTGACCTTTATCAATAAATTTCCAAAATTTTTCTTTAGGTATAGTTTTGTAGTTTATTAGGATTTTATAAAGATTAGTAATTAAGTTAGGCCAATTCTGATTGTTATAAATCAAATCATGTAAATGAAATATCAGCTTAGGAATAGTTTTAAATGAAAAAATATTTATTATTCTACATAAATCTTGAAAATGGGAAAGAATGCTTTCTAAGATAATCCAATCAGTGTCTGAGATGTTATAAATATTTTTTATTTCATGAGTCTGTAATACTGTAAATTTTTTTATGCATTGAAGCCAGCAAATGAAATGTTTTGATTCCCAGTCTTGAAATATTCTTTTCTGTAATCTATTGGTATAATTTTTAGAGATTCTGAAAGAAATTAATAGTTCCCACCAAAGTTTTACATCTAAGTTTGAATTAATAAATATTCTGAAAATGTTATAAATATGATTTATTAAGTTTACTTTAGTAGGCTTTGCGATATTATATTGTAAGTTGATGCCTAGAATATACCATAGACTGACATTTGGATTATCTGCTGGAGGTTACTAGCTAATTTATTTTCATTTAGGAATATGACTGCATGAAGAGATTTCCAGGCAGAAGAGAAATTGGGATCTATCCAGCTGATGACTATTTTGAGAATGGAGGCTTTAATATATGATTCAATATCTGGAAAATGTATTCCTCCTAGTTCCCAAGGTCTAATATGATGATAAAGAGCTACTCTATTTCTTTTTGGAAACCACAAAAAATTTAATAAGATTCCATTAAAGTCGTTTAATATCATTTTGTTTGAAGGCATGGGAATGGCTTGAGCAATATAATTGATTTTTGGAAGTAGGATCATCCTTAGCAGTTGTAGTCCGTCCTCAAATTTTAAAAACAATTTGTTCCATTTTTCTATTTGTAATTTTACAGAAGATAATATATTTGTATAGTTTGTAGTTAGGGTCGTATCTATGTTATCACATAAGGTCATTCCTAGATAATTTATGGTTGATGCTAATGTGCCAATTATGTGATTTGTATTAAAAAGCATCTTATGATTTTTATTTAGTATCATATATCTGGATTTTTTATTACTTATTTTTAGACCTGAACTAAGAAAAAATGTCGTAGCTAATAAATCTAATTCTTGAAGAGATTCTTCTGAGGGTCTTAAAGTTAAAAGAATGTCATCACAAAAAGCATAATTTTTTAACTGAAATGACTATGTATCTCAATACCAATTATTTTTAATGAATGGCAGATAGTAATTGCAAGTATTTCAATGGCTAAAGCAAATAATAAAGGAGACAAAGGACAACCTTGTTCCTTTAGTGAGTTTTATAGCCTCCGAAGTGAATAGTCCAAGTTTTACATAAGAAAAGCTGTTACTATATAGACTTTTTATCAAGTGTATAAATTGAAAGGGAAAGTTAAAGATTAAGTGATTTGAAAAAAAAGTCCCATTGTAATGTGTCAAACACTTTCTCAATGTCGAGAGCAATTAAAAGAGCTTTTTGTTTATCCCTATTAATAATATCTATTAGAGTAAGAATTATTTGAATATTATATGTTTGTCTATTGTAAATGAAGCCTGTTTGATCTTCATGAATTATATTTGTTAAGGATTTCTTAATCCTATTTACTAAAATGGAAGTAAAGATTTTATAATCATTGTTGAGAAGAGATATAGGTCTATATGAACTGCATAATGTGGAATTCTTATTTTCCTTTAGAATAGGAGTAATTAAAGAATATCTCCATAAGGAAGGAATTAAATACTGGGAATGAACTACATTCAGAGCATTATGAAATAAAGTTAGAGCTGGAGATGGAAGCAATTTATAAATTTCATTTATGATTCCATTTATTCCAGAAGCTTTATTATTTTTGATTTGTTTGATTTTATCTACTATTTCTTTTAATGAAATTTGTTCTAAATCAAATTTTATATTTCCGGGTAATTTATTTATGTTGGATAAGTTTATATCTATATCTATTGTATTTGTATTCGGAGGATCACAAGTTTGAAGATCAGAATAATGATGTTTAAAGGCTTTGAGAATGTCACTAATATCAGACACTGCTTTATTGTTTTTACCTTCATTTAAATTTTTTGTAATACTGTTACCAGTTGATTTTTTTAACCCTCATAGATAAGTTATGCATGTGTTTTGGTGACATTGAATAGGAGTTAATTTTCAGTTTTTCTAAAGCTAGATTAGTCTTGTGTGTTATATTTCATTATATTTCATTATATTTTTTGTTTACTTGATCTATTTTTGTTTTCTTAGTGGGTGCATCAATGGAATCATCTATATTTATAACAATTATTTTTTTGTATATTTTGTAATTCTGATTCCCATTCTTTTGTTTTATTTTCATACCATGAAAAAATTTGCCATATAAAAAGGCCTTTAGTGTGTCCCATAATATTACTGAATTTGTGTCCTCTGAATGATTGGTTTCTAGGAAATAGTTTATTTCAGAATGTAACCAATGTTTAAATTGCTTTAAATTGGTAATATAGGCAAGGATTCTAGTTGTTATATTAAGTCTTTTGAAAACAGAATCTAACTTTTGGATAAGAGAATTATGATCGGAAAGAGGACATGGAGAAATGGTAAAATTTCTTACTTTTGAGTTTAAGTCTTGGGATATGTATATTTTGTCAATTCTGGTTTGAGTATTGAATCTGAAGTCTCTATGAGAGCATGAAAGAGAGAGATTATCCTTAAAAGTAAAGATATCAAATAGATTTAAATTACCCGTGCATTTTTAAGAGCTTTCCCTATTGAGGAAAGATGAAAGGGTCTACTGCTTGTGGTCTCAGAATTATAAACAATACAATTAAAGTCACCACCTAAAATCAGAATCCCTTTTTGAACTCTTTTGATTAGCTCCATATGTTTCTTCACTGTTGCCATCCCTATACCTGGAAACGAGTAGATATTCACTAGAGTCCAAATTCTATTATTGTAGATTATTATTACTATAGAAAGCAGACCCTCCTTATCTTCATGATTAAATATGATTTGAGGCATGGAAATACTTTTTTTCCGTAATACCATAGATCCTCTATTTTTTTTTGTATAATGAGTGAGACAATATTGTAAAATATGTGGAATTCCAAATGAATTTATCATTAGTCTTAAAATGGGACTATTATATATTATTTGGACCCTATTCATTTTAAATATTTTAAAAGATTGCCTCTTTTCCTTGCGTTATTTAATCCATTAACATTTAGAGAAAGTAAAGTTAATTCCATTTTGAGAGTTAGATATGGAAGAAGTTTACATAATAACATGAATTCAAAACTGAATGTTGAGTAGAGTTGTTAATTTTTATAAAAAAAGTTTTTGATAATATGAAAGTTCCTTCAATGCTGATAAAGTAATGGAAGTTTATCTTAGGCCAGACTAATAACAAGAAAAAGAAAATATAACTAAATATATATTCCTTAAGAAATAAAAAGATCTTAAAAACCATTTCCAAACATGGAGTGAAGGTCACCCCTAATCTGATAGATGTTACTTGTTCTATCAGAATATCTATCAAACCAATAAGTAAATCAAACAAAGAAAGTTTGAACTCCAATATAAATACAGCAGAAATTAAACAAAATAGATTAACTGAATTTAATTTATAATAGAAGAAATTGATTAAAATCCAATTTTCCTTATGCAGAATCATAATAAAAAAGAAATTCAGGTATATAGCTCTGCATATAATAACAAAATAACTGTTTTATATCATAAAGAAACCCATGAAAGGGAATGTAGTATACTACAACCAAGATTTAGGTCACACAAAACATGCATTTTAAACTATTAAATGTATTATGACATTGAACTTTAAAATTAATTATTGCTGAGAAATTATTAATATAAAAATTGAAAAGAGCAGTTAAACAGAATAACTCTATTTAGTTTTTATAAAAAAAGATTTTATCATGTTTGAATTGCCCCAGTAGACCATTAAAATAATTATTTCTATACATGTATATATAAATACTAGTAAAATAACTTTAATACTTAACTTAGAAACTTTGTTTCACCAAGCTTACTCTTATTGTTCAATTTTAAATTTATGTTCATCGGGAAAGAGCTAATACACAGCGTGTGAAAAAGTAACATAATAACTTTTCTGTAGAAGAAACACATCATGGTTTAGTCTCATTTTTTTAACCCCAAAGGGGTTTTCTGTAATATATATTTTTGTTGCAATAAATGACACTCCTATTGTGTTATATTAATAGTGCCACATCAGCTTTATACCCATATTGTCTTATTTGAACCATGACAAGCAAGTAAAAAAAAAGTGTCAACCAAAATCAATTGTAACACTTCCAAATTAAATTACTTTCATTTGTTTAGCACATCGAAAAGTCATATGTGATAACTGGGAAGAAAGTTTATAGGAAAAATGCTTAGTGACAGTATATCATCAATAAAATTGTGTTATTATTAACAACCAAATGAAACTATTTCATAGAAATATAATGTAAGAAATAAAGCAATGTACAAACCAATGCCTGCAATACTGCTATAGAGCAGACTGCAATCATGCCCCAAAGGAAGTGCCACATATCCACCAATCAAATGAGGCAAGAGTCATTCACTCCAAGAATCCCAAACCGGCCTGTGACAAAAATTTAATATGCTAAAGAGACAGATATGTCTCCCATAGAATACTTTGGAGTCAATTCCCAATTCACATCAAGCAAAACTCCCCTCTGACCACATCTAATTGAATGAAAGAGCTCAAATTCACCCCAGGGTGGTGCCCATGGAGAGAAATAGTCAGTGCTGACCTTAGCCTTGTTATGCAAATAACACTCATTTATCCCTGGTCAATTGAAATAACTCAGAGGTAATATGGTTAAAACTGAAATGATATCTTGGCATGACTAGGCTTATAAGAACCTCAGGGTCATTTACCTAGAAACCTCCTATGTATCTATAATCAGAAGAAAAGATTGACCGATAGCCATATCATACATAATATGTAGTAAGAGTGTTATTTAATTTCTAGTATATATAGCCTATTTTGTGTGCTATTTTTTTTTTATAATCTGATGACTGGCACATTAACTTCCTATTGCAATAACTAGAATCTATAGTGCTAAAGCAATATTCAAAAGTGCATGCACTGTGTCCCATATTATAAGGAGAGAAGAAAAAAATATTCAAAGGGCTTGCAATATAGATATGTAAAAAGACTAGCGATACTATACATGTAAACACAAAATTCACAGTTGCTATGTAGCTGAGAATCTAATGATCACTATAATAAATGCATATGTTTATATCACATATATAAATAGTGCATGACAATTTAAATACACATAGAGTTCTCAGAATCCACATCCGCGGTGGTGCAGCGGTAGCGTTGTTGCCTCACAGCAAGAGGTTCTCCTGTTCGATTCTCAGCTGGAGTGCCTTCTGTGTGGAGTCTGCATGTACTCCCCACGGTTGGGTGGGCGTTCAAAAGACATGCATAAATGGGCGTGCCTTCGTTGAAGGTTGAACGTCGAGCTGGCACCTCAGCGTTCATCAAAATCTACTGCCAATCATTAGTGGACCAGAGTTCCGCTGTGGCAACCTCTAACTGGGAAAAGCCGAAAGACAGCAACAATATAGAATTCTCAGAATCCCTCAATGATTTTAAAACATGGGCATGAGAAAAAGTTGTTTCGTATTTCCAGTTATAACCTTTTTGAGAAGAAACATAAAAGTTATACTTATAAAAATATTCTTAGCTAGATAAGAAGAGTAATCTGGATATTCTTTTTTAGTAATGACCTAAACAAAAGGCAGGACACATACAAAAACAATAAAAAAACCTTCTTAATATTGTGTAGTACTCACAAATCTAAATTCAGCTGTTTTGAATATTTTAACATCGTTTATCGGTCAGAGCTCACATAGCATAGTTTCCCTAGATGCATTTCAGTACAGACATATATTAACATTTACAGTAATTAAGAAAGGAAAGTTGGGTGTGTAACAGGCAGAGAAGGAGAGACTGGAAGCTGAGTAGACCTCAAGGTAAATAGCAAAGTACATAAGTAGAAGTGTGACAGATTAGTTATTATAAGGTAAAGAGAACATCAGCATTTGAAGTGCTAAAATGAAATTGCAAGGCAAATTCTAATTGCATATTATGTGCAAATACATATTAATATGCTTTTTTCTTATACAACAGTAGGTTATAATATGCTGATTGTACTGAAATGTTCTTCGATCACAGGCTCATTGCAGGAAGTAAACGAGTAATGTCCATGCAATGTGTTAGTTAAAAGAATGTAGTAAATGATTTGATATTTTAAACTCTTAATTTTTTGGCCATACTGTCCTGCTATCATGAAATATACTACAGTCTCAGAAGTGCCAGATAGGCGAGAATGAAAGTAGGAAATACCAACATGGAACTATAGCTCTTGTAAAAACTTCCGAGCAGCGTTAACTAATGGATATGCTGCTGTTTTCAAAGCAGATGAAAAGATAAGAGTTGCCAAATATATGAAAGGTACATTAAAATTAAAAAACATATAATGTAGATCGGAGAAAACTGTTGATGTGCAAATAACCATTAAATCTAAATACTGTTAAAATGCAAAGAGTGTATTCATTCATAAAAAACATATGATAATTCCCCTTTAAAAGATTAGTAAGGCAGATTGCGTAGCACATAGCTGCATGATGCAAGGCAGTTTTGCACTGTTTGGTCTAGTTTTCTGAACCAGGAAATATAAAAGAAACAAGAAAATAGTGAAATATAAAGAATTTTAGAGTGAAAAAGGATTAGTAACTGATGCGAACAAGGTAAATATACAATGGACTTTCAATTTGTTGCAGGAGGTGCTAAGAATTTAATTACAGAGGATGAGCAGCTATAAAATAATAAAGGAAGTGGAGCTGTACTTTTTTAACTTACTATACGAGTGTGATAACATTGTTTCATAATGAGGGGCTAATGGAGGGATCACTGTTAACTAAATAAGTTTGTGAAGCTCGAGTGTGTGTATGTGCTCGGGAAGCGAGAAAACAGTTTGTGTGAGAGATTCAACTGAAGAAACAATACAAAACAAAAAATAGGCGTTTTTCAGTTAGAAAATAAATACTCATTACAACAAAGGTTATGACCCTCAAAAGAAACCCTAAAGAAAACACCTAAGTAAGAAGTAAACACAACCAATTTAAAACAGCACTTCAGACATACTTATAAATTCATGTTGTTTGAATAATATATACATTAGATATATCAGTGTAGGATTGAAGGGGTGAATAGAAAACTACATATGAGGTAAAACTTAACTGCAGTAAACATAGCCTTCAATTCCCATTAGTGATTTAGTCAGCTAGATGCAATAAATAACTAAATGCAGATAACAATATATCAGTAAATCATATGTTATGTTATGTGATAAAAGAAAATCATATGAAATACCTACTTTCCTTTTATTTATTTTTGCCCCTTTCCTCAGGTGATTAAAACTCAGAGTTTAGTAGATGCTTTAAGAGATTTAGAAGTAATGTGACTTTTAATCTCAGTTTTCTGTTTCTTTTTCCCTGGTTCTGACCAGCTGTTTTTCTCAGGAGATCTTTTTAATGTGGAAGAACTTGCCCAGACCATTTCGTCAGGAATGGGAATTATATTGTTTTTAATGAAGGAGATGGTTTCTTCAATGGTATTGAAAGTTTTTATATCATTTGAGTGAAAAAATCTGATTTTTGCTGGATATATGACATGAGTTTTAATTTTATTTTGCTTTAGTAATCTTAATAATGGCCAGGTTTTCTTCCTCTGCTCCAGTACTCTTGAGGGGTAGTCATTGTCAAATCTTATCTGTTGTTTCTTATAGATTATTGGGTTTTTCCTCCAAGCTGATTTGAGAATAAGGCCTTTATCCAGATATGATAACAATTTAACAACTATGGACCTGGGAGATGCAGAAGCTGAAGAAGATATAGGTTTTCCTATTGCTCTATGGGCTCTCTCGATACCATTAGACAAGCCTTCCTTTAAGTCAAGAATTTCTGGGAGCCAGTTGTTTAAGAATAAAATGATGCTTTCTCCTTCAACCTTTTCAGGAAGACCAAAAATTCTTATATTAGTTCTTCTTTCTCTGTTTTCCAGATTATCGAGTTTGTTGGTTAACCAGTTGTTTTGATGAGTAAGAAATTCAACCTGAGTCTCTTCTTCCCCGAGTCTTCCATCAATATCAGTAAGTGATGTTTCAATGTCTGTTAATTTAAGTTGTTGTTGGTGAAGAATTTCCTTTAGGATGTCAGTTTGATTTTGACAGTTCTCTTTGAGATTTTCAAGTTTATCAGTAAATGTATCCATTTTTAAGGAGAGATCCTGAAGAGTAGACAACATTTGTTGTATATCCTTCTTCAATAGAGTGTCAGAATTCTTTGTGTTGCTCATTTCCTCAATACTATATTTTCTCCAGAATATTTTGACAGGAAACTTTTTAGATTAAAACTCCAAAATTGGTGTATCTTTAGATTAGTAGTTTAATAACAATTTTATCTAGTTTTTGAAGAAATTAGATAATTTAATTTCCTGTTATTTGGTGTAGTTTAAGGAGCTCAAAAAAGTGCTGCTGTCAGTTGGCCATTCAGGCTCCGCTCCCCCCATAATGATCTCTTCTGAGATCTTAAAACCAATATGTATGCATTAAAACATACACTGAAACATTGTAAGAACATTGTTTGATTAACATGACCCACTACAGTCCTACACATCTGATCAAATCTGTACAAAAAGCTTGACTGACAAAGTACACAAAGACAATTTTCAAATTAGGTTACAAAAGCATTTCTAGAACATTTTCCATTGACAACCAGTAGTAATCTGTATATTAAGCAACTATAAAACATAAATCAAGAGGTATTTCATTTGTGTCTTGTTTGCAGTTTGTTGCACTAGTGACCTGCTTGCACTAAACAACCAGATGCATCACCACAATATTGTTCTTTGAAGAAAATAACCTCCAGAAGGCTCTAGTAAGTAGTCTCCAGAAGAACACACATCATAACTTTCGTTATGAGTTAAACCTTCACACCACCAGAGCATCTTCTTACAATGTTAGCTTGCGAAAACAAAGATAGCTCATCAATTTTGAGGTTTTAGTTAGTTGTCTCCAGCTACTATACCACCAGGGGAAAAATTAAATAATTCTTAGCTCCCTCATGCTGTATCTTTTGCCCTTGAATATAATTACAGTCATGTGTTGTTATTATATTTAGTAATGCTTAAATATTACTCACCATCATTTCTTTACTTACATATTAATTCATCGATGTATTTCCTTCTTTGTTTATTCGCTTACTTATTTATTTCTTTTGGCTCAGTCATTGTCATTTACAAGCTGTGTGCAGAAAGACACTGAGGAGACGTAGGAGAAGATGGCAGTGTTCAGTGTCAACAAAGGAGCTGATAAAAGTAATAACAGAAAAATGAATTGTCATTCATGAGTGTATGTATAATACTGGGAAAAGCAATATGTGAAATTAAAGCATACTAATTTCTGTTAAATCAAAGTATTTTGCTGTGTACCATTAACTCTCTAAATACACAGGGTTAATGTTGAAGTCTCATTTTCTGTGCTTCCCATTCAGCAAAATTATATAAAACATAAAAGATGTGTGCAAGTGTGTGGCCATATGTGTTTGCATGGTTTTGTGCACGGGTGTGTATGCATGCATATGTGTGTGTGTGTGTGTGTGTGTGTGTGTGTGTGTGTAGATATATATATATATATATATATATATATATATATATATGTGTGTGTGTGTGTGTGTGTAGATATATATATATATGTGTGTGTGTGTGTGTGTGTGTGTGTGTGTGTGTGTGTGTGTGTGTGTGTGTGAGTATTTGTATTTTTCTGGTCTGAGCCAAAGTTCTCACAGCTTGCTGTGATTTAATTGCTAAAGGATGCCTTAGCATGATGATATGTTTACATTGCAACATTTGAAGCCACACATATTCATGCTCGTGTCTCAGCCAGGAAAGTGGTTTACTAATGAACTATGTCAGATCTGATGCCCAGAATGGACTGTCAGTGGTGACAACTGGTCTATGGGTAGCAAATGCACCAAAGGACATACTGCTCAGTAACAAAGGATGGTAAAGAAAACAGCAGTAGAAATACTATACGAATAATGCTTTGGAGGGCAAGAGTTATGATGAAATGTATTCCTGACTGGCCAGGTGTGATCCTGATATCAAAGCCCAACCGATCAAATGTTCACATAAGGAGGGAGTAAATCTCACATTTATCTCTACCCCATCAAAGCCATGATGATTAATATTATTATTATTATTATACAAATGAAAATAATTTTAAAACAGTTTAAGACCTCTGCTGATGTATGGTTGTGCCCTGCCTATGGATTATATGAAAGGATTATCTTATTTCTGATTTTCAAATGGAAGGAGTGCTCACTGTTTTGCACGTCAGTGTCAGATTTTATGAAAATTAGAAAAAGGTTAATACAAAATTCTGAGGAATTTGTTGCGTATAAAAAGGAACAAAGTTACTTAGCTATATGTTAAATATAGTCAATCATGCTGTATACTGAGATGGAAATGTGCCATAAAATGAGAGAAAATGGGTTTCTTCAGCAGGTAAACTAGCATGCTGATTTTTATTCTGCTTACTAATGTTTTAGACTTCCATTTTTGAAGTGACAGTCACCATCTTTTTCTGTCAGAATATGCCAGTATGCGTAGCATGCTTCTGGTATTTACAGTTACCTTTCTTATAAAAGGAAAGTTGTAGAGAAATTACATTCCTGCCAGAAGACCTAAGGTATGATTCTAGTTAGATGGTCTGAAGGTTTCCCTTAAACAACAAAAGCTGATGGGGGAATCGCATACCTCATTTGTCTGGGTCACAAGCAGGCATACAAGAGTTAGGCCTCCTAACATTGCAACACCTTTGTCCTCACAAGCTATAATGGTACTGCTAGTCCCCAGAGAAACATCAGATTGCCTCTGTTTGTCAATAAAATATTAAAAGAAGCAATCAACATAAAGTATTGCAAGTAAGTGCTGTAATGGACTGAAGTATAAAGATAATGTTAATAGCAAGCAACCAGTTTACCACTGACTGCTGTTTAGAGTAGATATTTATGTACTAATGTGTGCAGGTATGGTTTGGCTGCAGAGAACATAGTTTTTGAGTCATATTCACAGTACACACTATATTCATGTATGCTAGCCTCCCAAACTCATTTCATTTCACCTGCATCACGATCTTTCCAACAGTTACATCACTGCCAGTGTCAGCTTGGAAGATCTTTATACATATCACAGAAATTGCCATTCAGCACCAAAATTCCATAGAAATGTATGAAAACAGCCACCTTTATTTAGATCCACTTAAAACAAGATTCCAGTACATCCAATACACACGAGGTATGATGATGAGCAGCAATATCAGTAATTGTAGTAACTGCAATGGATGCTGCCACTACCATGAAATGTGCCAATCACCCATGACATTTGATAGTAGAGTGGCAATGATGGTGGCATCAATTCTGCAACAGTAAAGCCATATAGGACTAATGAGGCACCTCTACTTATATGTCAAGACCAGACTGAAACTTGGGTGGTTTAAATCCCACAGCCACCCAAATGTAATGGATGACTAGCACTGATGGGAGTTTGAATCCCACTACTGCCATCCAATATACCGCATGGGTATGTTAGGGACAAGGGCTATGGTCCTTGGATATAGGTTCATAGGTTCATACTAGGCTATCTGCCCTAGGGCATTTATAAGCCTAGCCAGAGTGTGTTACCACCCATTTTAAATGAATTTTGCTATGTGCTTTTTCGAGGTTAGTATACTGTGCCTCTGTCTAACAGTGACACAGAAGTGATACCCGGGGTAAACCTACGATCTCCCATCCACTCATCAAGATTCCTCTTGAAGAGAGTCAATGAGAGACTCTGCCTAACCTGGACTAGGATTTTATTCCAGAGTGAAGGGAGCCTCTGGGTTATGAATCTGTCCCTCCAGCATGTCCTATTTATAGCAGTGCTGAGGTTCAAGTCTCTTGAGCGCGTAGCTCGATGGGATTTGGATTTTCTGAGGTGCAGCATGCCCATTAATTCCGGGTTGGACATGGGTTTATATGTCAGGTACAGATCGCCTCTGAGCAGGCGGTAAGCCACTGAGTAGAGCTGGAATTTCTTTAACCGGGCAGCATATGGCATCTGTTTGAGCCCTTTGATCCTCTTGGTGAGGTACTTTTGGGGTCTTTCCAGTTGCTGCAGGTGTCTGGTAAGGTACATCCAAAAAGGGGCATTACACTCAATTATGGGCCTTATGAGGGATGAGTAAAGAGGCACATGACCTCCCCTGATCTAGATGTGAATCCCTTCATGATTAGGTGGGCTATATAAAATGTTTTTCTAACCACTTTGGCCACGTGGTTTTCAAATGAGAGATTGCTATCAACTTGGGTCCCCAGGTCCCTAATTACTTCTTCTGTACTTAATGGATTACCACCTATGTGGTAATTTGTGGGCACTTTGTTTTTGCCAAAGGGGATGACTATGCACTTTTTGGCGTTTAGCTTGAGGCCATGGCTCTGGCACCAGTTGTCTGTTTCTATGAGGCCCTTTTGTAGGATGCTTGTGTCAGCTGGAGAGTCAATTATGGTGCCTAGTTTGCAGTCATCTGCGAACTTGGTCAACCACAGTCCTTCCGTGTTGGCCTGTACCTCCGAGAAATATATACCGAACAAGAGAGGTCCCAGGACTGAGCCTTGTGGGATGCCACTTGTAACTGGTTTGGAGTCTGACATGGCTCCAGCAATTCTAACCATGTGGGTTCTGTTCTTGAGCCAGTTTGCAAACCATCTAGTGACATAGGGGTTTATATTTAAGCTGGTGAGCTTATCTATAATGCCAGAGTGGGGTATTGTATCGAAGGCTTTTGTGAGGTCCGGGTAGGCTGTGTGGACCACCTTCCCCTCGTCAATGGCCTTGGTGACTGTTTCAAAGAAATCAACCAGGTTTAAGAGGCAGGATCTTCCCTTAACAAAGCCGAACTGGGTAGGATCCAGTGTCTGTAGGTCCCCAATATCTTTATTTATGAGGTCCATGATGATCCTTTCCATAGCTTTGCAGACCAAGCTAATCAGGCTTATGGGGCAATAGTTTCCAGGATCCGTTGAGGCACCACCTGTGTGGAGAGGGACCACTGTTGCTGTACGCCACTCTTTGGGTACATATCCTGTAGTAAGGCTGAGATTGAACAGTAGTTTTATGTTTGGGTTTAGCTCTTCTTGGAGTTCATGTAGGGGCAGCCGGGACACCGTCTGGTCCCATTGATGCTGTGTTTTTGCTTTGGAGGCGGCTCTTACCTGAGCATCTGAGATGTCAGGGGCAGCACTCTGCTGGGATAGATATTTGCCCTTTTGGTGGGGAGTTTGCTGAACCTGTCAGCTAGGATGTTGGCACTGTCTGTGGGTTCAGTGTATTTTTTGTCATTTTGGACTAATTCTGAGCATATCTGGGAATTCCCACCCAGGTTCCTAACATAACTAAAGAAAGCCTTGTGATTATCCTTAGTGTCCTGTGCAATTTTTCTCTCGAAGCTGGCCTTAGACGATTTTATGAGTACCCATAGTTTTTTGCTAATACTGATCAGAGATGCCTTCCCTTTTTGGGATTTTGCTCTATCATGTAGTAGCTTCCTCCCTCTATTGTATAGTTTGTTTATGGCTGGGGTCCACCAGACAGGACACCTGCCTTTGGAGGATTGGGTCTTGGTTTTATTTGGGATTGCATGATCCATGCATTCCTGAAGGTGTTCATAGAATGCGTTTATAAAGGATTCTGCAGTCTGGGCCGTATTTTCCACAGGCCCAGGGGCTTTGAAGGAGTCCACCTCAGTTTTGAGGAGTGTAAAATTTGCTTTAGAGAAGATTTTCACTGTGGTTTTCTGGGCAGGGGGTGGGGTCGGGATGTGAATATCCAGTGGGAATAGTTTATGGTCTGATATTACCAGTGAGGGATACACTTCTGGTCTGGAGCATAGAGCCCCCATGTTGGTGATGATCAGGTCCAGTATGTTTTCCCCTCTTGTGAGAGTGGTAACAAGTTGTTCCATAGCATTTAAGTTTATAAATTCTAGGAACCTTTGGGCTAGGGTGTTGGAGCTAGAGTAATGCTCCCAGTCTAAGTTTGGGTAGTTGAAGTCACCCAGTATAATGGTGTTTGGAGAGACCTTCATATTTTCCAGTGTTCTCAGGAAGGCCGAGTGGGTTTCCTGGGTTTGGGAGGGTGGTCTGTAGCAGGCTATAAACTGGAAGGCAGTTTTACCCACTGTTAGTTGCACATGGATAGTCTCTGATGCTTTGTGCTGTGCCACCAACCTGCAGGTGTGGGTATCTTTGACGAATATTGATACTCCCCCTCCTTTTGTGGTTCAGTCCAAGTTTTGGGGCCGAAAAGCATGGTATGAGGTATAACCTGGTAGTGCTGGGGTGCTCTCGGGAGCCTTGAACCAGGTTTCTGTTACTGCACAGATATCGATGTTCTCCATGCTAAGGAGAATTTCGAGTGCGTGCATCTTGAGGTTTAGACTTCTGGCGTTGAGTAGCATTACTCTTAGTTTCTTATCCCTTGTGATACCTGTGGAGGTGGGTTTGTCTTTTGAGCCTTGCCTAAAAAAGGTACTATGGGGGTGGCAAGAGCCTTTGCCAATATCCGAAAGCCCAGGGGTGACAGGTGCAAGCCTGGGCTCCAGTGTTCCAAATAGGTCTGATGTCTACCAAAGGGATGGATCTATTAAAGCAACTAACGAACAAACACCAATTAACAATGTTAAAATATGATGCAGGATGTTTATGGAGCAAACTCTTAATGTCTAAATGACCATTAAAATTTGGTAACATACAAGTATGTAATCGAAGTTGACACCATAACTGCCTATTCTCTAACCAGTTACCCAATTCCCCTCCTTTAATATTTAAAGTGAGCAGCTCATTTTTACAGAGACATACATGTACACACACAGACACATGCGCGCACACACACACACACACACACACACACACACACACACACACACACACACACACACACACACACACACACACATACCCTGCAAATGACATCAGGAATGTGGCAGTTCTCCTCTTGAGATTACACTTGATTGTCTTAGAACATGCTCAAAAAGAATTCATCCAACATTCCAAAGATATGCAATAGGTGAACTGAATATTCTAAATTCATCATAGGTGTGAGTGTGTGATATGGAATAACAACCATAGAAGAGCTAGCCACACAGCAGTATGAAACTTGCCTCTAGATGATTGCGATTGTTAAAGTGATACCCCTAACCCCATGTGCAAAAATGGGGAAAAGTGGTTGTGGATGGATGAATGGATACAATTGTTCCACTTATAAAAGGTCGAGCATAAGAGGACAACATATGACTGATATAGTCATGGCACCTGTGGATGATGATGAAGGCAATATACAAGTGGCACAATTTAATAACATAGTGCCATTGTATTCAACACTACATGGGGAGGGATCACATACATCCACCATTATAGATGCACTTACAGGGGTACAGAATAAACACACAGCATCACCAATGCATGATAGCATAGACTAGAACCAGGCCTGCTGAATCTAGCTTTGTTTATATGCTTGTTGTTTGTTTGCTTGTTATTTCCCTGGAATGCTAATTCCACCTAATACCCGGCTTCTCAGCGCTTCTGTGGATCACTAGTGATATCTGCATTGCTTACTGTACTTATTTCCTTGTTTCACTTGAAAGAAAGTTACTGTTTGTCGTTTTTGCATTTAAGTTACCTGTAACACATTGCACTTAAGTTACCTGGCACTTGCTCACTAAAGCAATTATATAAGTCAGCACTAAAAATTAAAAGCACTACACCCTCACTCCCCACTGGCCATTGTTTTCAATTATTAAGGAATTTCCAATATTATTCTAGCATGTCCAAAAGTCAGTTGTCAATCTCCTCTCCGGTCCAGCTGGTGAATCTGGGAATCTTGAGGCAATGTTACAACTGCCACATGTACACAGACAACCCTCTCCTCCTCCCAACAAATTCCAACACAAGTGAGAGATGCAACCATATAGCCAAACTGGAGGCTAAGCTCTCTCAACTCAGTACTGGCATAACCAGTCAGGAGGAGAAGAAAACCACACTCACTACAATTCCAGTCTCACATAGACCTACCACGACAGCAAACCAAACACATAATCACACAAAAACATACTCGGAGGCTCTAAATAAAGATCTGCTTAAGCAGCAGAGACCTCCAAAGCAGACACCCAAGCAACCGCTACCCCAAAACAAAACACATGCAACACATATCTCACAAAGCCAGTGTGCCGAACAGTCACAGCCCTTAAGACTAAACAACACACCTGATACACTTGTAATAGGTGACTCTATCGTCAGGCACACTGACGTCCCACTCACCAGGCTGAACAAGGAGAGGGTCACGGTGAGCAGCCTGTCGGGCGCTAGGATCCGCCACATAACACAAGCACTCAGGTCACTCCAAGGCAAGTACAAATATGACTCAGTCATTGTCCATGCTGGTGTGAATGACCTGAGATGTACCTCCCTGGACTACATGAAAAGAGACATAAAGGAGCTCTCTGAGCACGTAGCCCAGGCCGGTATGACCCTGACCTCGAGTAGCATCTTACCCTCACCAAGAATGATGCCACAATATGAAGACAAGATGATCAATTTCAACAATTGGCTTAAGTACTGGTGTCATTCAAAGGGGATCCAATGCCTGTCAGCTTGGGATGATATGCTTGACAAGCCACGATGCTTCGCTAGGGATGGCTTGCACCTGTCACCCCTGGGCTTTCGGATATTGGCAAAGGCTCTTGCTACCCCAATAGTGCCTTTTTTAGGCAAGGCTCAAAAGACAAACCCACCTCCATAGGTATCACAAGGGATAAGAAACTAAGAGTAATGCTACTCAACGCCAGAAGTCTAAACCTCAAGATGCACTTTTCGAAACTCTCCTTAGCATGGAGAACATCGATATCTGTGCAGTAACAGAAACCTGGTTCAGGGCTCCCGAGAGCACCCCAGCACTACCAGGTCATACCTCATACCATGCTTTTCGCCCCAAAACTTGGACCGAACCACAAAAGGAGGGGGAGTATCAATATTCATCAAAGATACCCACACCTCCAGGTTGGTGGCAAAGCACAAAGCATCAGAGACTATCCATGTGCAACTAACAGTGGGTAAAACTGCCTTCCAGTTTATAGCCTTCTACAGACCACCCTCCCAAACCCAGGAACCCCACTCGGCCTTCCTGAGAACACTGGAAAATATGAAGGTCTCTCCAAACACCATTATATTGGGCGACTTCAACTACCCAAACATAGACTGGGAGCATTACTCTAGCTCCAACACCCTAGCCCAAAGGTTCCTAGAATTTATAAACTCAAATGCTATGGAACAACTTGTTACCACTCCCACAAGAGGAGAAAACGTACTGGACCTGATCATCACCAACATGGGGACTCTATGCTCCAGACCAGAAGTGTATCCCTCACTGGTAAGATCAGACCATAAACTAATCTCACTGGATATTCACATCCCGACCCCACCCCCTGCTCAGAAAACCACAGTGAAAAACTTCTCTAAAGCAAATTTCACACTCCTCAAAACCGAGGTGGAATCCTTCAAAGCCGGCCCAGACCGCAGAATCCTTTATAAACGCATTCTATGAACACCTTCAGGAATGCATGGATCATGCGATCCCAAATAAAACCAAGACACAATCCTCCAAAGGCAGACGTCCTGTCTGGTGGACCCCAGCCATAAACAAACTATACAATAGAAGGAGGAAGCTACTAAATGATAGAGCAAAATCCCAAAAAGGGAAGGCATCACTGATCAGTATTAGCAAAAAAGTATGGGCACTCATAAAATTGTCTAAGGCTAGCTTCGAGAGAAAAATTGCACAGGACACTAAGGATAATCACAAGGCTTTCTTTAGTTATGTTAGGAACCTGGGTGGTAATTCCCAGATATGCTCAGAATTAGTCCAAAATGACAAAAAATACACTGAACCCACAGACATTGCCAACATCCTAGCTGACAGGTTCAGCGCAAACTTCTCCCCCCCTCCCCACCAAAAGGGCAAATATCTATCCCAGCAGAGTGCTGCCCCCCTGACATCTCAGATGCTCAGGTAAGAGCCGCCCTCTCCAAAGCAAAAAACACAGCATCAATGGGACCAGACGGTGTCCCGGGCTGCGTCCTACATGAACTCCAAGAAGAGCTAAACCCAAACATAAAACTACTGTTCAATCTCAGCCTTACTACAGGACATGTGCCCAAAGAGTGGCGTACAGTGACAGTGGTCCCTCTCCATAAAGGTGGTGCCTCAACGGATCCTAGAAACTATTGCCCCATATGCCTGACTAGCTTGGTCTGCAAAGCTATGGAAAGGATCATCATGGACCTCATAAATAAAGATATTGGGGACCTACAGACACTGGATCCTACCCAGTTCGGCTTTGTTAAGGGCAGATCCTGCCTCTTAAACCTGGTTGATTTCTTTGAAACAGTCACCAAGGCTATTGACGAGGGGAAGGTGGTCCACACAGCCTACCTAGACCTCACGAAAGCCTTCGATACAATACCCTACTCGGGCATTATAGATAAGCTCACCAGCTTAAATATAAACCCCTATGTCACTAGATGGATTGCAAACTGGCTCAAGGACAGAACCCACATGGTTAGAATTGCTGGAGGCATGTCAGACTCCAAACCAGTTACAAGTTGTGTCCCACAAGGCTCAGTCCTGGGACCTCCCTTGTTCGGTATATATTTCTCGGAGGTACAGGCCAACACGGAAGGACTGTGGCTGACTAAGTTCGCAGATGACTGCAAATTGGGCGCCATAATCGACTCTCCAGCCGACACAAGCATCCTCCAAAAGGGCCTCATAGAAACAGACAACTGGTGCCAGAGCCATGGCCTCAAGCTAAACGCCAAAAAGTGTATAGTCATCCCCTTTGGCAAAAACAAAGTGCCCACAAATTACCACATAGGTGGTAATCCATTAAGTACAGAAGACGTAATTAGGGACCTGGGGACTCAAGTTGATAGCAATCTCTCATTTGACAACCACGTAGCCAAAGTGGTTAGAAAAACACTTTATATAGCTCACCTAATCATGAAGGGATTCACATCTAGATCAGGGGAGGTCATCGTGCCTCTTTACTCATCCCTCATCAGGCCCATAATTGAGTACAATGCCTCTTTTGGGATGTACCTTACCAGACACCTGCAGCAACTGGAAAGACCCCAAAAGTACCTCACCAAGAGGATCAAAGGGCTCAAATAGATGCCATATACTGCCCGGTTAAAGAAACTCCAGCTCTACTCAGTGGCATACCGCCTGCTCAGAGGTGACCTGTGCCTGACGTATAAGGCCATGTCCAACCCGGAATTAATGGACATGCTGCACCTCAGAAAATCCAAATCCCATCGAGCTACACGCTCGAGAGACTTGAACCTCAGCACTGAAATAAATAGAACATGCTGGAGGGACAGATTCATAACCCAGAGGCTCCCTTCACTCTGGAATAAAATCCCAGTCCAGGTTAGGCAGAGTCCCTCATTGACTCTCTTCAAGAGGAATCTTGATGAGTGGATGGGAGATCATAGGTTTACCCCGGGTATCACTTCTGTGTCACTGTTAGACAGAGGCACAGTATACTAACCTCGAAAAAGGGCATAGCAAAATTCATTTAAAATGGGTGGCGAAAGCCAAACACACTCTGGCTAGGCTTATAAATGCCCTAGGGCAGATAGCCTAGTATGAACCTATGAACCTATGAACCTATAGACATGAGTCTGTCATGGGATCCACATGTCCTCAGCTCACAAAGCTTCTGACATGCACATTGCCTCTTATATGCATATCCCTACCATAAAGGAGAGATGAAGGTGTCCATGATATGACTAAGACACTTGGCATGAAATAGTGGCTATAAAACTCCATGATCCAGACACAGGCAGGGCTACTTACAATACTATGGAGACAGTGAACATGCTCCAGGGCTTGTGGGATGACATTCTCCAATTGCACAATGGCATGCAGTGTAGGGATAAAGAACATGCAGTGCTACTAAGACCAGTGATAACAAATGTTGCTTCTGTGAGTAACTATCAGACACAAGACAGCAATCATCCAGTCTAACTGAACTGAACTGAACATGCAATCCTTGGCCAAGGGAGGGTCCATATGTGAGATAATCAAGCACAGGCCATTCAAACTCAGACTACACAGACCATTGATGAGACAGCATCTCTGTCACCTGTCAGCACACAGCCTCCCACCTCATGCCATGGGTTACTCAGTTACACCAGTTCAACACCAGGAATGCCTTACCATGCTGCTCATGCATGGTTCCATAGTTCTACCCCTTCCCTGACACTCCTGGGCATACAGATTCCCACCACTGGGCATCAAACAGGTTATAAGCAGCACTGCTCCTGGGGTTCGTACATGGGTGCCCCATCTGGGTGAAAGTATACAGTTATAGAATTCCATCCATTCCCTGCTATAGACTGCATCAAGTCCTAACACTGCAAGCTAAGACAGTGGACAGTGCTAGAGGTCACATTGTGACAGCTTGATCACAGCACTTGATGATGTGTTCCCTGACTCCCCCAATCTACCAGAGTATTGTGTTATGGTGCTCATCTCCTATGAATTTACCCCATATTATGGTGTTGCAGCTACCTGTCACAGTGTCTCTCCATCTACCTATACAGGTGGTAATGTCTGTGCCCTGACCACCACCCATAAACTGTGTGGCTGTAGCGATACCTGATGCACAGTTTGGCCAGTCTACATAATGTCCTTATAGCCTGGGTCCGTTAATACATGCATCATTTTATTTTTAGTTGCCTCTTATTTTTTGAGAAGTAATATATATATATATATATATATATATATATATATATATATATATATATATATAGATATATTTATATATATATATATATATATGTATACTGAAATTAATAGGTTCCCAAAACACAGAGACATTTTGTACAGGTACCTAAATGACTGTTGGTTATGAAGGGGTGACTATCAGGAACTGGTTAATTTTCTTCATTATTTAACAACAATAAGTTCAGCATACAGTTTTTCTTAAAGTTGAACTATATACAATAAAGGTTTTAGATGTTATGATCACTAAAACTCTTGATAGTAAATTAATTATGAATTGTATAGGAAACCTTTCATTAAGAGCTCTGTCATATACCTCAAACCGTTATGACTTATATTCAGAAATCCCACTTTCTGAGGTTAAAACATATTTTCAGTACAGAAACCAATAACAACAGGACTGTTATTTACTTGCAACACAGATTTTACACAGACAGTATAAAGGTAATATCATCAGACAAGTTAAGAATAAGGATGGTATTGAATCTAGAAATTAATTATTATTTTCTGCTCATGAGATCAGAACTAATCCTCATACTAAATTTTGTATCACCTTCCTATTTCTTAGAATTATTAATGGACAAAGGCCTACATAATTACCAATAGTTTCATGAGTTCTTGTCTCTTCTCTATATGTAAATTGAGGTCTAGAATGGCCGAGAAGTTAGAATAACTTTTGACTGATCAAAGGACCAATAATGTGGAATCAGATATTTTGTTGGGCTGAAAACCACATGGAACATGTTCTTTTTGTAAGTATGTTTTCTTACTACTCCTTTTTTCTGCTGGGAACTCACATAAGAGTTGTGATATTAGACATGCTATCACTTGTACGACTCAGTGGATGGTACATTTAGTACAATGCACATGTGGCTGTTTCTATGAGGGGGCAGAAGTCAAGAATGTTTAAAGAAAGAATAATCTATATCTGAGTGATAGATGAAAGGAAGAAAGAAAGGAAGGTGTGCTTTATAAAACATGAAAAAATATCCACAATCTAATTTTGTTCTTATTGCTATTAACAGACTGATACTATCCATGACTGGCAATACTAATTTTAATGATTTATTGAATGACAGGAAGATCATCTGAATAGTAAATACTGATGCATTATTCATTCCAGGGCTAAATGTATAATACTGAAGACATTTTCAGAATATTTTTGATATGCACGTTCCTTATTTTTGAAGTGCTTATTTCTGGCTACCGTATTGTCCTGTTTTTGTATGGATGCCATATTCTGATCCTGATTATCCTGCTCACATGGTATTTGAGATTTATTTAAACATCTCTAATGTCAGACCTTTGTTTGACATTAAGGAAGCATTAAACAAAACTGGTTTGTGTTTTATTTTAGTTGCCAAATAAAGTCTCTCTGTTTTGTTCACTGGGTACTGGCATTTATTTGTGATATTATGTGTGTTTTCCATGCACCAGAGAAACTGGACTTGTTTCTGGTTATATATTGTAGCTGGTGAAATCCACTGAAGAAAGTCTCATTAACTGAACTACAGTGTAAACTCTAAAATAAAGTTACCATTCAAGGAAAATGAAAAATATAACAATTGTTGCTTATAACTTAGTTCTGGATTTATCAGTCCACTTTTAAAAACTCTTAATGAAAAGCCAGAATTGCTCACTGTCCTCATATACTGCATCCGTGGTAAAGCTGTCTCATACATCCATACTTAGGTCCACAGTACTCCACAAATAAATCCACAGGTGGCCTTCCAGTACTACACAAATAAATCCAGGGTTAACCCTGGTATTCCATAGCTTCTTCTGGTTATAGTTCTCCCAAGAGTCTCCACTCTAGGTCTTTAAAAACCCTTGAAAATCCCTGCTTAAGAGAGGCAAATGAATCAGTCTTTTATTTCTTTAGGCCTTGCTTTTATCAGTGCTTCAGCAACTCAAAACACATCCTTACCAGCCACTATGCCTTCTTTTCTTTTCTCCGGTGATGGTATACTATGAATGAGATAATGACAAAACTCCATCTTTTCTCATTCACAAGCATTGCTTTGTTATTATAGTTTCACTGCACACCTATTTGAGTTTGCCTTTCATTAGCCTCCGAGAGCCTATAAACTGCCATTAGATTCAGTTCTCAGCAAACAAGCATACGTTGTCTTTTTTTTTCTTGGAGGACAAATGCAGACTACATCAAAATTGTAAATTTACACTATTTTGTAACATCTAAACTAAATACAGTATTTTGTTTCTAAAACTGATGTTTCCAGAACTAATGGTTCAGAAAAATGGTAGAAAATTCTTAAAAACTGCTCATAAAATGAAACAGTGGGTGTTCCTTTGTTTCTTTAACTAAATGTGCAGAATGATATCAGTTTGCAAACTAGTCTTGACCAGGAAATTTTACAGCATAAGTTCAAACCACTTTAGTGTCCTAGCCCTGGGTATGTAAAAAAGAATAGTTCAAAACAGACGTTAGAGTCTGGGATTCTGCCGATATGATTTGGTGCACTACAAATACATGGATACTGTTTCTTCTTGGGGAAGGCAAATATACTGTACATCAAGATTATAGGTGGGTTTTGTTGCTGTAAGATCAAAATTAAAACTAGCAGTACCACTGAGTTCCTAAAGGTGAATACATTTCTAGTATATTCTGACATTTAGCATTTACAAATGCTTGTCTCTATGAAATCTTTACCTTCACAAGGGAGAAATCTTTTTTGACTAGGGGGAAACAAGAAGCTTTTAATACTCTCCAACCAACAAAGATTAAAGGAGATGAGCATTTATTGTGCAGCTCCTAGACCATCTCCTCTAAACAGAGTATACATGAACACTCATACCTCTCAACTGTACAGATGTTGGCAGAATGGACAGATTTTTGCCTTATATTTTTGGTCTGTTTTTCATAAAATGTGGCTTTCTGGCAAATTAGTGGCAAATCATTAAAGACTGAAGTTAGAAAATAATGACAGACATTTAAGTTTTAGACTTACTACCTTTCAGAAAATTCATGCTAATACAAAATTATTCTATCAACTTTTTAAGTTTGTACGAGCAATATTTCAAAATTGTCCCTATTTGTACCACTTTTTTATGGCTTTGTCCAGATTTTTTACTCTAAGAGGTTGAACGGTATGAACAGATATACTAAGTATGAAACTATTCAATAATAGGCTACTAATACAATTACTGATTAAAGTTAAAACTATAAATGAACAGCCGTATGGTAGGAGTTCTGATCCATAATGATTAGTGATTAGTGACCTATGCTTACCATTATATGGTTTCTACTGTATATCTAGTCTATTTAATCAGACATATTTATATTCTTCCTTGTTAAGGTTAGTTTTCTAGTTGAAAGGTATGGATCAGTTTTCTTCCTTTGAAGTACTTTATTTTGCATTATAACTACAGTATGTGATTTGCATTGCTTTGTTTGCATAGGCTACTAACATTGCATTATAACTACAGTATGTGATTTGGCATTGCTTTGTTTGCATAGGCTACTAACATTGCATTATAACTACAGTATGTGATTTGGAATTGTTGACATTGGTTTGTATAGATTTCTTTGTTTGCAGAGGACTAATGATCTTCCCGAATGACTGCCTAATAACAACCTATGAACTTATTATCCTATATGAAGGATGGTAGGACTAAACATTTACTAAAGATCAAATATTTACATCTTGCATACTATACACATTTGGATTTCCCTACTCCATAGCAATGATAATGAATTATATGCTGTATCTTATCAACTGTCACAGTTGTTTTTGTGTTGTATCATAATATGCGTGCCTGTTTTTGTAAAAAAGCTTATTTTTTTTACAAACATAGAGTAAAATTGGCAAAAAAAGTGAAAGAAGCTTCACAGAAACCTAGATTTTCAAAGCAAGGACAGCTTTCCCTCACATAATCTTCCAATTTCTCTGTCCTCTTGATAAGTTGCTCATTATCCTCAAGAAACAGCTTAGTTCTTTTTTCTTCTTCCCAGCTTAACAATGTCTTGTGCTTGTTCCATGCATTTGTTAATTCTTTCACAGTTTTTTATGTGTTATCACTTCTTTAGGAAGTGTATTCTAATTATTTACCACTCTTCCTGTGAGCCTCCCGCCTTATATTTTCAGACTGTGTCCTTTCATTCTAGTTCATCTTTTTTTAAGTGAGTGCCCAGAAGGATTTTCTGGAGCCCCTTGAAATAATTAAATGTTTCTGTCATTTCCCACTGTATCACATTTCTTCAATAATGCATATTTTACTAAAGTCTTGTAGTTCTTATCTATAGGGTTTCTGGCAAATACTATGCAACATTTTTGTTCTTCTCTGCTGTACTTCATCTCTGGGGGGAGTGGTCTCTTATGCCTGTACAGAAGTATTGTAATTGTTTGTTTTTTCCTACTGTTACTATTGGTAATGGTATTGAAGGCAGCTTCGCAGGTGTGTGAAGGTCAGTTGCTAGAATAACACTCATCTGAAGCACTACTTCATCAAAAATAGTACTACAACTGGGTTTTGTCTTTGTTCCTAGCTTCAGTGACCTTAAAAAAATAGATAAATCTTGAGCTACACATGGAAGAACTACTGCTGCAGGGCTAGCCACCCGGCAGTGTAAACTTGGCTCTAGATAACTGTCGCTGTTAATGTGACACCATGATCCCATGTGCAAAAAATTGTAAAAAGGGGTTGTGGATGGATCGATTGATTAACTTAAGTAGCATTACACTGCAAAAGTCATATGCAATAATAAACAGTACTAAATTGTTCTTAAATACAGTGCTATATGTTGCAGCCTATTGTTTATCACTGTTTTTGTTATGTAGGATGCCTTATAGGGCTGCGATAACAATGTAAGAAAGAAAAAACGGAATAATATGCTCTTAAGAAGCTGCTTGCTGAAATGACCAAAAGTTTATTATGTTTGCTTTTCACAACCAGTACCTGCATGGCTACTCCACCTCTGACCTCTTTCTTTCCTTGTTGTGCTGCAACCACCTTTGAACCTCTCAGATGAATTAAAATGTACCAGTCCCTCAGTCTTTATATTCCAGGATCCCTACCCTTTTCAAGAATAATCATTTCTTCACATTTGACAATCTTTCCCTTTAAAAGTTTAAGTGAATTAAAATAAATAACTTGATGATTAAATGGAGGATAGTAAATATCAACAATAATAGTTTTTAAACATCTTTATCATCACGTTTCTAAGCTAAAGAAATGTTGAAAAAAAATTCTAAAAAAAAAGCTTAGGTTTAAGCATGCCATTGATTTCTAGCATGTGCTGTGTCTTGGTTACCAAAGTAAAATAAGTCAACAGTAAGTCTTTTGGAAATAGTAACACAAATAATATAATCGTTTTATGCTAAGCTTACAAAAACAGATCTATTTAAACTGCAATGCAGTTTAGCATGTGCCATATCCTATACACCAAACAAATATTCTTACTATATCATGTTTTCTGGAATGTGTATATACTTTAAGTAGAATATCATGCAATATTTAAAACACAGTATTTAAATAATGACATCATCAAACAGCAGTATCAGTGTTTCCATGGCAGTCGCACAAATAAACAAACACACACACACATATCCACAGTCACCCATAGAAATATGTCTGTTCACATGTACATAAACACACACACGCCCATGCACACACATTATACATACACACACCAAACACAATTGTCCTATAAGTAAAAGATGCAGAAAATTTATACAAATGAACATCTTTATCAGTACTATGTTAAACCTCCTAGAAAAGCTAATACAAAGAAACATGATTTCAGCTAATTTTACTTAAAGTAGGAGTGTGAAGTATAAAACCAATGTCTACCCCAGTTTGCAAAAACTACTGAGAAAAGTCCAAGCATGTGTTTATCTTGCCCAGGCTTTATCAGGCAGCTTCATCTGTAGTTCAGCCCTTTAGAAGGAAGCTCAAGTACAAGCCATGTAATAGGGTCATGGGTTTTGTCACGAAAATTCAGACAAGGACTGTTTTTCTGAAATACAAGGACAGTCTGTGCTGAAATGGTGAAATAAAGGTTACCTAGATCATGTTATAGAACTACAATTAAGTTTCAGAAAATAATATAAAGGACAACTGCAAGCATATGATAATCACTAAAAATATATTAGCTATGGGCGTCTTTTCTTTGATGTTCATTTTTAAGCATGTATTAAATGTTTCAGTATTTCCAATCATACAATGAGAATATTAAACATAGTAATTGCACCATTAAAGTAAATATGTATCTTTCTTATTGACTATATGGGGAAACATGTTCTGTATAATGTTATAGGATATGTAAGCCACAAATAAAGAATGTCTTAATATTCAGGCATTTGATAATATATATATTGTAAAATGGCAATATGCATTTTATAGGTTGCATCAGATAGCCAAATAAAAAGTAGAGTGGTATGAAGTGATGCTACAGCTGTATTCAGGGTATGCCATTATGCACTCAAGCAAAACAGATGTTCAATATACATAACTCTACTTGGAGAATAAGGCAACTAATTGAAAACCACTGTATACCTAGGCCATTAGCAGAGGTTAGTGGCTCTGTATACGGAAGGTAAAGGGAAAAACAGATGTACTACACTGCAAGTTAAAGCTATAACTGTCCTTACTGTATAACACTATAGATGAATCCATAGGAATTGTTCATTGTGTTTGTGACTGCATTTGTAATTTTTAAGCCTGATCAGTTAACCTCACTGAACATGAAACATATGCTATGCTTAGTATATACCCAATATATGCAGTGAAGTGTGGTTGTGTTCAGTGTGTGTGTGTGTCGCACTGCAAGCTGAGGTTTTAAGTGGTGCTCACATGAAGCCATCAGCAGTATGGATTTCTCATCAGTGCAGACTGAAACTACAGGGAGTTCTCACTGTGTATCAAGGAACATAAAGCCATGAGGGGTGCTCAGTGCTTTAAAGCAGAATGATTCCATAACTGTGGTGACTCTACATAATGGCACATGAAGCCACACAGCATGCTCAGTGTGCAGCATGGCACATTAAAGCTATAAGGGGTGTGCAACATATATTGCTGCAAATGAAGCTGTAGAGGTTGTCAGTGCACATCACTATAAACAAACCCATAAGTGATGCTCACTGGTTTGTTGTCTATCTAGTTACAACAAGCTTGTCTTTCACTCATTGGTTTTGTAACATGTTGTAGAATCCATGGTTAGGAAATACTGCAGTGCTTTCAAGAATGATTTTACCAAGTTGTAATAAGAGGTTAGGGACTCATCAGTACTTGGCTTATTCAGAAGGGGTTTCCAGTCCATTTCATGAATTAGAAGCTTGACACACTCCTGGTTTATATTTTTACATGGTGATACATTTATGGATCTGTTTACCTTAGGGTATGCCTTGATACTAGACTAAAAAAACAGGGTTATTACAGATTCAGGTAGGATTCCTGCTGAAGTGGCATTTTCTATATTTGTTGCTAGAATCCAGTCTAATTTGTTAGCCCTTTCTTAGGTCTATTCAGTCCTGCTTCATAAATTGGCAACTAGGTTAAGGCTGTATAACAGAACATTATTTTCAATAGTAGTATGAAACTGAGCCCCTTTAAGTCAATGCCAACAGCATGGTCAGGCTCTGAGTTAGCATTGATAATAACCAAATCAAAGTATCTTCCGATACACTGGCATTTATGGGGGGTATATATAGTAATTTAAAAGACGTATGGATACTTACTAGAAGTACAGTGATGACATTCTTTGTTTTCATTTAACAGACACTAAATTATGTAGAGTTCGGATGCTCCTTTATAAAATTTGTTACTTCTCTATTTCCTTTATAGGGTCTGTCACTTTGCGATTACTGGTGCCTTATATACATGCAATCACCTGAACTTGAAATTTCCCTATAAAAACCACCTCAGAACTTTACCTCAGTCCCATGTTACACACGAGGCAACTAATTTGGGGAATGAGCAGCATTTACACATTTAGTTAGGACTATTTAGGTCTACCTTACCTTATTATAACACCCAGGACTATCACTGCTCAGAAAGCATCTTTTTTGGGTGCTGGGCAGCATCACTGATTAGGTTAGTTGCAGATTACACCAAGTAAACACCCTTACTTCAGCTGATTACAAACACCCTCCACTCCTATCCTGTTCTTTCAAGTACATATTAGGACCTGCAACCATAGATGGGTGCTTTCCTGCTATCTCTGCATCCAGCATATTGGACATTGGCATCCTAAGGCAATGTGACAACTGCCTTATGTACACTGACAATCACTGAATTCTTGAACAGACAAATACAGTATGTGAAAGATGTAGTTACATATTGGCATTGGAGGCTAGACTCTCATATACAGATACAAAATGCAACAAACAGGTTTTCAGTAACTCACACACATCACTCACCGCACCCACCAAGGACCAAACATAGATCTACATATGTGGAGGTGCTCACATGTAACTTACCCAAACCTCAAAGACCTCTCAGGCACAGTGCTCAGAAACTGTGCATCCACACAAACAAGAAAACTGTCATCACACCACATAAAGCCACATCTCATTGTGTCTCACCTACCAAGCTCATGTGGTGAAACACACCACAATCCAATATTCTGATCATAGAAAACTCCACTGTGAGAAACACTGATGTCCCTCTTACCAGGCCGGATAAGGGGAAGGTTGCAGTTAGTTACCTGTGGGGGGCCAGAATTTGCCAGATCATGCAAGCACTCAGGTCACTTACACCTAGTACCAGTATGACTGAGTCATAGTCCATGTGGGTGTGAACAACCTGAGACATACCTCCTTGACTATATGAAAAGAGAAATGATTGAACTGTCAGAATATGTGCCACAGGCACATATGAGCCTAGCACTGAGATGTATTCTATCGTCTCCAAGGATGATGCCACAATACCAGCAGAAAATGATCGACTTTAACAATTGGCTTAGCCACTGGTGTCATTCCAAAGGGGTCCAGTACTTGTCAGCCTAGGAAGACATGGTTGACAGGCCATGCTGCCTTGCCAGGGATGGTCTTCACCTATCACCACAAGACTTTCAGATAGTGGCCAAAACATTATCCACCCCATAGTGCCTTTTTATTCATTGGCAAACAGACAAACCTTTCAACATAACAAAAGAGACTCAGGACAAGCTAAAAGTGTTACTGCTCAATGCTATGAATGTCAACAAGAAACTGCACTCCCTGGAAAAGCCATGGAAAGCACTCCGGCAGTATATGGCTATAATGCCTTTCATACATTCCAACCACCCACTGAACATGAAAGAGCAAAAGGCGGAGGTGTCTCTATTTACATAAAGGATAAGCCCACTTCAAGGCTGCTCAAACAATATGACATGCTTGAGCTACTCCATGTCCAACTAGCCATGGGAAAAATCCATTACCCTATTCTTGCTACCTACAGATTCTCCACTATGAGCTAGGAAACCATACAGCATACCTGAAGTTACTAGAGTCACTCACCATCCAGTCCAATACCACACTCATGGATGATGTTAACTACTCCTCCATTAATTGGGAGGCATACACGACCACTAACATGCAGGCCCAATGACTTCTTGACTTTGTAAATTCAAATGCCCTGAAGCAGTTAGTCTGCACTCCCACTTGGAGAACAAATATCCTAGATCTAGTAATCACAGGTATGGGTGAGTGCTGCACCCCCTAATGTGATGTCCTTACTGGTAAGATCAGATCACAAAATGATCTCCCATAAAATAAAGGCAAAACTAGTCCCCCACCTAATCCCAAAAAGTTTAAGAACTTCTCTAAGGTAAATTACTCCCTATTAAGGAACAGCATAGCTAGTTTCCAAGCTCCTCCAAATCTAGAAAATACAGACACCTATTTAGAGATGGACGACCATACAAACAACTGCATAGAAATGGCAGTACCAGACCAAAATAAACCTAGGTCATACTGCAAAAAAAGTAAATATTTTTTCAGTTATGTCTGCAATTTTAAGGGCAACACCTAACAATATTCGGAATTAGTTGTAGATAACATCACCTATACTCAGCTGGAAGATATAGCAAATCTGCTGGCTGATAAATTTAGCTCAGATTTCACCTCCTCATCACCCTCAGTTCTCTCCCAAGAAATACACTCTATCACTCCACTGCCAATTATCACCAAAGAACAGGTTGCCACTGCACTCTCTAAATCTAAAAGCACGGCTTCAATGGGGCCTGGCGATATACCAGGTTGCCTCTTAAACAGCTTAAATCAGGACTTATCAGGTCCATTAGGATCTCTATTTAACCACAGCCTACAGACTAGCTTTGTCCTGAAAGAGTGGAGGTCAGCAACAGTCATCCCTCTGCATAATGGCGGACAATCTATTGTCCCGGGAAATTACAGACTCATAAGTTTGACTAGACTTATATGTAAGGCCATGGAAAGAATAATCAGGGACCTGATAGATAATAACATAGGAAACCTCCAAACACTGGACCAACCCCAATTTGGCATTATGAAGGACAAGTTGTGCATATTAAATCAGGTGGATTTCTTTGAGAAAGTCAATACGGCCATCAATGATGGTAAAACAATATACACTCTAAATCTTAACCTTGGCAAGGCATTTGACAGAGGTCCCCACTCGGATATTATAAAGTCTCAAAACTGAGCATAAATCTCTATATCACCGGATGGATAGCCATTTGGCTAATGGACAGGACACTTGTTAAAGTGGGTGAATCCAGATCCAGCAAGAGGTCATTTACTAGTAGTGTGCCACAGGGCTCAGTGCTTGGACCACTCCTGTTTGGAATATACTTCTCTGAAGTCAAGGCTAATGTAGAAGGCTGATGGCTGCAAGCTGGGGGCAATCACTGAATCCCCCATTTATGTAGATATCATTCAGGAGGGTCCAGATCAGACAAATGATTGGTGCCAGAACCATGGCCTAAAACTAAATATGAAAAAATGTATTATCATACCCTTTGGGAAGTCAAATACCCATACAAATTGCAACATTAATAGCACGCCCCTAAGAGCAGACCCAGAGGTGAGAGAACTAGGTACACAGATAGACAGTAGCATGAACTTTGACCGCCAAGTGTCCACAGTGGTGAGGAAGTCCTTCTATGTGACGCAACTTATAAATAAAGGTATGTCATCCAGATTCAAGGAAATTATAGTGCCACTGTAGCCCTCATTACACTAATAAACGAGTACAGTGCGCCATTTGGCATGTACATGACTAGGCACTGACAGCAACTGGACTGACGTCAGAGGTTCCCCACAAAGAAAATACAGGGGACAAACAACATGGCCTATGCAGACAGACTAAAAGCCCTATCCCTTTACTCTGTCTTCTACTGACTATTAAGGGTTAACCTATGCTTGACCTACAAGGCACTCACAAATCCAGCCCTGATGGAGCTGCTGCACATCCGCAAGTCAAACAGCACAAGGGTCACCCAATCTAGGGATCTAAACATAGTTAGAGACTCGAACAAAACTTGCTGGAGAGACAGATATGTGTCTCAGAGATTGCCCATTCTTTGTAACAGGCTTCCTATTCACATTAAGCAGAGCCCTTCCCTGACCCTTTTCAAATGAAATTTGGATAATTGGATGGGGAATCACAAATTCAAACCTGGGGTAGTGCCTATGTCCCTTATGAACAGGGGCAATGTGTAAGATACTCAGTGCATAGGTACAAATCCATGCTATCCTCTTTCCCCTAGGGACCATATATTGGGTAAATTCGGGTTATATTGTTTAGGCTTCTAAGGGCTCTTAAGCTGTTAGCCTAGTAACCACCTATGGACCTATGATACTCCTCTGAGCTATGTTACTCCTACATTAGCTTATATATATATATATATATATATATATATATATATATAGGAAAATAGTGATATTCTTAATATTTATTAAATTGAATCCTTTATAATTGATATATAATGTTATGACTTCTACATACCTGTTGTTCTGCCAAGACCTTTTATTCTGTTATATACAACGGTCTGGGTAATGGCTGGAAGGGGTCTTTACATTATCAAAGATCTAAATTATAAATAAATAAACACACTACACTGTAAGTACTGTTGGGCTTCCATCAGGTTCACTCACCAGGTGTAGTCTCTGAAAACCTGATAAAATTTTTTCTGTCAGCTGTGAATATACATCCATGCTTTCTCTCTCTCTCTCTCTCTCTCTCTCTCTCACTCTCTAGCTCAGCTAAGTAGGAGTCTGAGTGTCAGTGACCGGTGACCTAATGTAGAATAATCTAATAGGACTCGGCTTACGGAAACCTAATATTACAACAACTGTACAAATAATCAGTCCAAATGACACTGACACCTAAACATCGAAAGCAACCTACATTGATTCAGAAAGGATCGCAAAACAACTAAAACAATTTTTTTGCAGGGGGGCAATGCCTGCATGCCCTCACACCCCCTGCTAATTATACATACCAAATCCGACATCACACTGTAGTGGTGAAAGGGTATACTCAGCAATGACAAGGCCACGTGTGCAACATAGTAACCTGTGGCTGATAATGTAACAACTTGTAGCAAAGAATTCCTGCACTGACGTGAATAAAAGAGAACTCTGAAGATGCTAAAGTGATCCTCATGATACTGTGATCTCATGTTAAAAAGGTGGTACTTTTCGATCAGTTAATTTTCAATCAACTGCATTGGCTTTTTTTACTCATTGAAGAAAAGCCACTTAAATGCAAGACTCTGCTCTCCAGCTTACACAATACACTGCTGAAAGATTGTCTTTCTAAACAGCATATTACAACCTGACACAAATGTACCTAATGCCTTAGGGCAAGTTAAACACATTAGGGTTAGCCATAAGTTTCTTAGAGTCTGGTCTACATTACTTTCATCATAAATTGTAAAATATGCTAGCAATGTAGATTCAAGACAGGTAGTTTAATTTCTAATTACTCTTCTACCACTTGCACATCTCAAAGATTCTCCTCTGTGGATATTGTTGCCCCACTACTACTCACAGCTACTCTCAGTCTACCTGTATGTTGTGGTCCCGGGGGGGGGGGGTGCTCTGACCGATTTGCTTTCTTAGTTCTGGTCTAAGTAATCTGATTAATTATCTATTATGCCTTCTCCAAGTCCTTCCTATATGATTGTGCTTCACATTTCTCTGTGCTTATACAAACTGACATTAAAATGAAAACTCAAAGCTTATAAGCAGTACCTTGCCCATTTTTTGTTATGCTCTTATAGCCATATTAACTGGCTCACAACTGTGTCCTTTACTGGTAAATCTCAACCAAGTACTGAACAAGATAATGAAAGGAATGCCCTTTTATCGGCTTGTCACAACCCTTTGTTATCAAAAAGAAGGCTTTCTTCTTTGGATTTGTTGAGGGTATTATAGACTCTTTCTACTCTTTTCTGAGAATCACATCTTGTTCCAGGCTTATTTCTGTTAATGATCACCTTAGCACCTTCAGAGTTCTCTTTTATTTACGTCAGTGCAGGAATTATTTGCTACAAATTATCAGATTATCAGCCACAGGTTACTGTGTTGCACACGTGGCCTTGTCATTGCTGAGATGAGGCTTGACATACACATCCATGAGTATAATATTCAAGTCTTTCATACAGTTCCCTCTTAGCCAATAAGAAATAGAAGAAAACTTCAGGAGTAGCGATTTTGTCCTACAAGTCTTTATGTTGGTCTTGTTGTCATTAGGCAGCCTAAACTGAAAAGTGATGAAGCACTCCTAGAAATCTTCTTGCCTGGGAAGCCAAGAATACTAACACTGGATCCTATCAAATAAAGTTCAAAGCACTGCAATAAACTTGTTCTTTCCTTTACCAAATGGCTTGGCATTTGCTTCTGTAATGAGCTTGTGGGACTTCATTGCTAACTGTAGTAAGTCACGTTGGCTTTCAAAAACCTTAATTACACTTTGTGATATGCGCAGCTCTCATCAAAAGCCTTAATCAGCTTTTGTGTTATGCACAGTTCCTTTCAAAAACCTTGACCACCCTTTGTGATATACATAGTTCCCCCACCTGAAAGGAAAAACTTTACTGCCATAATAAACTTTTTTCCAGTTCTACTATTCTTTACCAAATGAGCTAATGAACCTTTATCTCCCCTTCAACTTCCAAACTATGCTAGGTTCTTACTGTCCTCTGCAGCGGTCCCCTGCTTAGTGTCATTAGTACCCCTTCATCATCTATGAGATCTTCAGTGGAAAAGCTTTTGTCAAAAGTAAAGACTGAGTGCTTTCTTTTCACCACCCTGTAAGCATTGCATACTTAGTGCTTATAAAGAAGTTAAATTCAAAATCTGTTAAAGTCTCTAAAGAGATGGTTAGATGTTTAGTCTGTTTAAATGTTTAGTCTGTGCACACAGACTTACAAAACAGTGACGCCTAGGCTGCACAGAATATTTTCATAAGACTGTGCAACCCACATATGAAACTAAACTATCTGGGATGCTGGGATGGGAATTTGTTTCTTCAGTGCATCGAAATATCTCCATTTTTACCATCAGCCCCAAAGCACAAGCATTGCCTCCACCTGTACGAAGTGCTGTGTTTGATCTCTAACTTAACCAATTCAAATGTCCTACTTAAACTACTGCCTTGCGTGCTGAGCTGTACCAGACTGCAAGTAGTGTCCTGAACTGGCTGAAGTAATGCATTCTTATGTTTTAAATGCTGTGTGTAGACCGCTTTACTTATATGAATGTGATATCGTCAACTGCTGACCTCAATAGCAGGAACACTTAGTACTAAATAGATACCACATGTGCTGTCTTGAATAAAGTATGTAATATTCATTTTAAAGAGCTGTGTTTATGTTTGCAAACTGTTATATGGACTTGAAGTCATCTTTTTGGACTGTATTAACCTAATTTTAAGTAACCAATGTGTGCTAAATAGAGACCACAACTAATGTTTTTAAAATTGTTGAAGCAATTTAGCCATTATGTTTAGGCATCTGTGCACATCAAATGAGTTAAATGCTGTTTACGTCAAAGAGAACTGGAGAATCCTTGCAGTTCTAAAACTCTGTATTTCTTATAAACTCTGCTGGATAGCCTACAACTGTGGGATCAAGGCTGGCAGTTAAGCTCATGTGATTAAGGCTATGAGCTGTTTGAAGTCCTGGGTTTCACTTTCTGTTTTTGCTTGAAAGTCACTTAACCAGACAGATCACTTGAGAAACCCATGAAAAGAGGCACTCTAGTGAAGTTACCATGTGAATATATAAATAAACCATGTAACGCCACCCTCCAAGTAATTTGTTGTTGCCTTCTCCATACCATACAACCCCATGTAACAGTAAGGTAATATTTTAACACTGCAACAGTATCTGCATATTTTGTCTGCAAGTTTGAAAACTGGTATAATATGCAAAGACACATAAGGCAAAAAGTGTGTTTAGCTTTGGAAGAGAAGTACAAAATATTCTCAGTGATATCCATTAAAATGTTGAATTACAGCACATCCTCTTTGCTTACTGTTGGGGAAAATAATTCTGTATGAGTTTGGCAAAATAGTAAATCAGATAACAAATAAGGTTTTTCTAATACATGGTAGGTCTACCAACATGACTTTTGAAGATCAAATGAAAAAAATATATATTATGCAGCTCAAACGTTACAGCTATTTTACTGAACAAAAAAGTGCTTATATCTGAAGAAGATAGGAAATATATAAAAATATAGCTTACACAAATTAACCTTCATTTTTATTAAATAAAGAATATTCAGTACAGTGCATGGCAGATAAATGGAGATGTACTGTGATGATGCCCAAGCCAACCCATTGCTTTAAAAAATAGTTTGACTTGTTTTAGCCTTTGAAAAGCAAATGATTTGGTAGGCTGCAAGCTGATGCCAGATAATTTCAAAAGTGATGATCTAACCGTACAAATGACATCAGGAATGTGGCAGTTCTCCTTTTGAGATTACACTTGATTATCTTAGAACATGTTCAAAAAGAATTGCCAAATAGCATGTAAAAGGACGTATTTCAGTTGTAAAAGCAGTAGGTGTTATGGTGAATCCTGAAATAATATGATGTACTGAATGATTCTCCTGCTAATTATGATGCTATTTTTTATTTTGAAGTGAAGAATAAAATAAGTTTATTCCTAAATGAAGCAGTCTTCCTACATGGTTATTTGTTAACAGTTTTATATCTGTGTTATTTAACCGCCTATATATTCATGCTGCTATTCATTAGAAATGAGTATATTGTTGCCAAACTCTTCTTTAATTATTTTAATTATGTTTATATTATATATATATATATATATATATATATATATATACATATATATATACATGTATATATATATATATATATATATATATATATATATATATATATATATATATATAGAGATATATATATATATATATATATATATATATATATATATATATATATATATACACACACACACACACACGCATATATATATATATATATATATATATATATATATATATATATATATATATATATGTATGTATATATAGTAGAAAGGAAATATCCACTTCTGGAGCCAATATACTACAACCCAGAAAATATTTATTTTTAAAAACATAAAAAAATAAATGAAATCCACAAAGATAATCCACAATAGTCAAGCGTTTTCGTCAGATGACTTCTTCAGAACAAAATTCCATGGTCTCATCTCATTTTATACTTGTTGGTAATGACTCTGATTAACAATTAATTAACATTTAAAGTGGCACTGTAAAATATACACATATAAAACAAAGGTATTATTTAAAAACAACTATAAATATTAAAAATAAAACTAGTATGTTACAGCTTTGTAGCTCTGAACCTGAGTTCAGGTTTAATACTGATGGCATCATTAATACCTGGAAATTCTGTGGCATTCAACTTAAGTTGCCACCTAGTTTCTGCCCTTAATAATTTATTTGTCCAATCCCCTCCTCTAAAATCCATATTAACTACTTCTAAAATAGCAAACCTAAAACAATGGGAAGGGTTACAGTTAACATGTTTACAAAGGGCATTATTTTCATATTTTTTTGTAATGCTGTAACAGTGTTCATAAATCCTACGGTTTAACCTCCTTTCCGTCTTCCCTACATAAAAACATTCACAGGCCTTACATAAAGCTAAATAGACAACACCTGTGGTTATACATGAACCCGGGGCCAAAAAAACTTCAATTTCATATGGACCCAATCTAACCTTAGGGGTTTCTAAAATGTAACTACAGTAGTCACAAGCCCCACATTTGCTAGTTCCGTTCTTTTTGTGTTTCTTTTTTAGGTGTTGGTTTTCTAAATTTTTTTTCAAACTGTTGTTAACCCTATAGGTAAACAAGGGTTCTAAACCAACAGCTGCCCATAAATCCTTATTTCCCTTCAACATGGCCCAGTTGTTTTTAATAATCCTTTTGACTTCACTAGAGGTTTCACCGTAGGTTAAAACCATAGCTTGGGAAAAGTCCTTAGGTTCATTTTGATCTTTAACTGTAGCTTCCTCAGTAGCTCCTAATAAAGGTTTGTATCTAACATTCCATTCACTCATAACTTGGTCTCTAATCCTAGTTAAAAAGTCCATGGGGTAACCCCTACCAAGGAACATATCCAAAACTAACCTTGTTTCCTCTTCAACAAAACTGAGACTAGAACACATTCTGACTACCCTAACCATCTGCCCCTTTACTATATTCCTTTTAGTGTAGGGAGGGTGGTTACTAGAAAATTCCAGGTAGTCATTAGAAAAGGTAGGTTTTCTAAATACCCTAGATTGGAAGCTGTTACTAACAGAGTCCTTGATCAACTTCACATCCAAAAAGTTAATCTGCCTGTTGTTACCAATGCCAGTGAATTTAAAGTATTCACATATTCCATTAATATATTCAAGGAATAAATCAAAGGTCCTTTCGTCTTTCCACAAAATGAATAAATCATCCAAAAACCTAAGATACAAACACCAATCGTTCTTATAACATGAATTAAAAATGTATTGGTTTTCCCATTGATACATTACAAGGTTTGCAAAATAGGGGCACAACTGTTACCCATAGCTACACCTTTTACTTGTCTGTAAAATCCCCCCCCAAAAGTAAAGAAGTTGTTTTTCAAAACAATCTCCATCAATTCTAAAATAAAATTAATCAAGTCACCACTTAAACTGGTTTTACTCACTAATACTTCGTTAAAAAAGTCCAAACCAATATCGTGTGGGATGGAGGTGAAAAGGTCAACCACATCAACAGTGGAAAAGCTAACCTCGTTACTAAAAAATTCCTCTTTAACTTTTCTTAAAAAATCCCATGAATCAATAAGAATATGTTCAATGGGGGCCATAGCTTTTCTCGCCATCCGGTCAATAAAAATACCTAAAGGATAGGTAATACTGTTGTGACCAGAAATAATAAGCCTATAAGGGGGATTGTTTGTATCCTTATGAGTTTTCGGGATTCCAAAAGCAATGGGAATAACAGGTTATTCCACATGAAGAAAATTATAAACCTCTTCGTTAATAACCCTTTGATAAAGGGAGTCTTCCAATATAAGTTTAATTTTCCTATAACAAAGATGAATTTCATTCCTAGATGCCACTTCATATTTAGATGTATCATTTAACATACATGTTATTTTATTATTATAATCTTCTGTATATGTAATAACCATACCCCCACCCTTGTCTGGCTTCATAAACCTAGTGTTCGGGTCATCTCTTAATTCATAAAGTAGCCTTTTTTCTGCCAAGGAAAGGTTGTGTTTCTTGTATCTATGGGTTTGTAGGGATTTAAAAATTTCCGGGAGCTAACATTCTCAAAGGAACTTAAAATGGGAACCAGAGGGGGGTTGTAACAACTTTTCTTTCTGATTTCAAATTTCCTGTCAGTAGGGTTAGCTACCTTATCTTTGTTTAAAAATTTCAAATTTAATTTTCTTACAAAAATCTTAAAATCGGTTAAAACCTTACTTGTTTCTTCCTTTATGGAGGGAACGAATTTCATTCCCTTCATTAATAAATGAAATAAATCCTTACAAATAGGTAAATCAGTATAATTATAAAATTTAAAACCTTTGTATAAATAAACAATACCATCTTTACAAATAATATCATCATCATGTTCATTACCACTCACATTACACTGGTTTAGTCGTAACTGTTCTTCCTCCTGTAGGAGGTGTTTCTGTATTTCTGCCTTGTCCCTCCTTCCCCCCGGGCCCTAAAAAAATCTTTATCCTGCCTAGGTTGATTTCTATTAAAAATCCTTTCGGACCTCCTAAGGGGTGGGAACTCTTCTTCATAAGAATTATCATTAATATTTGTCCTACTGACAGTACCATTCACATTAGTGTGTTGAGTTTGACTGTTTATGTTATTTCTACCCAAATCACCTTCCAAATAAGCTTTAGGAAATGGGTATGCTAAACCATTCTTGTATTCGTATTCATCCCTTGTTAATTTCTTCCTATAAATATTATTATTAACTTCATTTTCAACTTTATCAAAAATCACATTATACTTAAATGAATACTGGTTAAAACAAACATCATCTAACACAACACAATTAATGTCATCAATTTCCTTTAACAAATCATTTATCTTCTTATTATTGATTTTCAAAATAAACTCCATCAGTTCGATGCCGTGCCTATCGAACATCTGGAGTAGTTCATCACATTCAGGTTCGCCTTTTTTTATACCGTTAGGAAATTTAAACACTCGGAGTCCCTTAGGGACCCGCCTTCTAGCAATACACTCTTTCAGATAAGAATTATCACATTGTAAAGCTCGGACTTTGTGCATTTTAAATTCTAAGTTTACTAACCTAGAGTCCATATTGTTACTGTCAGTATGGTTGTTACTACCGAAAAATGCATAGTCCTTTTTAGTCCAGTCTTTCAGTCGGTTGAAAATGGAGTTTGGTCCGTTGTTGTTGGACCTATTTGCCAAACTTCCAAAATTGCCTGGTGCCGTGGAAACGTTTTCCTTATTACGAGACCCTGTAGAAGTAGTACCATGAACAACCGGAAGTGTTACCTCTCTAGAATTCCCCCAAAGGACTTCCGTTCCTGTTGTTAACGGATGCAGGAGGATTTTGTATCTTGTATACTGCTTCCTGCAGTTCAGACATCTTTTCAGTGAGATTTAAAATCAGTTGAAGCAAACTGTCACTACTACCCCCAATTTGCTGACCGCAAGGGAAGGGTAGGGATTCAAGTTCTTCCTCGAAAACTGGTGACAACCAGTTTTCATCCATAGTCAAGTGTACTGGGTCTAGTAGACTGCAAAAACACCCAAAATCCACCAAGTAACCAAAAAAAGGGTGTAAAAGTGGGAGAAGAACACAATAGAAAGGAAATATCCACTTCTGGAGCCAATATACTACAACCCAGAAAATATTTATTTTTAAAAACACAAAAAATATGAAAAGAATGCCCTTTTAAACATGTTAACTGTAACACTTCCCATTGTTTTAGGTTTGCTATTTTAGAAGTAGTTAATATGGATTTTAGAGGAGGGGATTGGACAAATAAATTATTAAGGGCAGAAACTAGGTGGCAACTTAAGTTGAATGCCACAGAATTTCCAGGTATTAATGATGCCATCAGTATTAAACCTGAACTCAGGTTCAGAGCTACAAAGCTGTAACATACTAGTTTTATTTTTAATATTTATAGTTGTTTTTAAATAATACCTTTGTTTTATATGTGTATATTTTACAGTGCCACTTTAAATGTTAATTAATTGTTAATCAGAGTCATTACCAACAAGTATAAAATGAGATGAGACCATGGAATTTTGTTCTGAAGAAGTCATCTGACGAAAGCGCTTGACTATTGTGGATTATCTTTGTGGATTTCATTTATTTTTTTGTGTTTTTAAAAATAAATATTTTCTGGGTTGTAGTATATTGGCTCCAGAAGTGGATATTTCCTTTCTATTGTGTTCTTCTCCCACTTTTACACCCTTTTTCTCGTTACTATATGTATATATAGTATTATAAGTATGTATTTTATTTATTCGTTATCCACTTTTTTATTTATATGTGTACATATCAACAAAACAGCCTGTGGTGATATAAGAGCAAAGAAACTATTACATTGCATGCCTTCCATTCATTGTTTTACCAATCACAAGTCTGCACAATCAACTTATGAATGCAGTGGTGTAAATCCTGGCCAAGGGGACACATACATGCTTATAGGCTCAACCTGAGAAGTGAAATACTTAAAGAAATAACCACATATAGTGCCAATATTGAAATATTTGTTTACAGCAAAGGCATAAAGACATTACATGAAATGAGTATATTACATACAGTTCAAAAAGAAAGTCCAAATGCTGGATCTCATCTGCCAAGTACTTTATTCAAAATTAAAAATTCAAGCAACACACAAAGCTTTGGGACTAACCCATTATCAGTGTAAATATAATTAATCAGTACACAGCCACCCATTTTATACAGATCACATGACTATGTCAACCAGTCTCTAAAATCTATTTGTATTAAAGCTATATTAACTTAAAAACGTATATACACACAAATCCTTATATGTAGTTAAAACTATACAAATATATAAATAACTTTATATATTAACTAATTCATAAATAAAATAAATAATTAAACAAATAAATACACAGATTCTAGACTCTAACAATCCTATACTTTCATCTGTTTCAACTTAAGAATGGATTTAATACTTGATAATGCATTAAGCCCTTATATACAGTACCTCAGGAACAAGACAATGTAGATAAGACAGTACATAAAATATTTATGAAGCATCTTTTAAAATACTAAATTTACCACGGTTTGATGTTGATATGAATAGACATTGTTTGGGCCCAAAGTGGTACATCTGGATGGCTAACTTCAAGAACTGTGAATATGAATGGGAAAATTTCATGGCGCTTGAAGAAGATGGTTTCCTCCAGTGGTTGCTCTATATATTAAGATTAATTAAAACTCCTTTTTATGAATATATAAAGCTATTCAATGTGAATTAGAAACATTCTAAACGGTCATATTTTCATCACTTCAAAAATAACAGAAAAATGGAAATGTTAGCTGAAACTGTGATTATTGAAGACAAATCATAGGAGTGATGACCCCCCCATAGTAGTATTCAGCAGATAACAAAAAAAATAATTCAACTGAGTATCAAAGAAATAACAAAGGATCCAGAAGAAGTAAAGTGTGTCTATTGGCATGTAGCAGGACTGTTGGAAATATATATAAGAAAACTACAAATAGCTGGTGTTGAAGTATCACATTTTTATGAGCTCAATGTGTCACAGTGATACTTATCAAGCAAGAGGTGGCTGAAGTGTGAAACAGAATAAAATAACAGTCGCCAAGCAGAAAATGTGGATCAGAAATTGAATGCAATAGAGGATAATGTTTTTTGAAAAAAAATGTGAGACTGAATGGAGTGTTAATTTTCATAAATTCCAAAAACTACCTTCCTTTTTTCTAAGATGGTGCAGTAGATAGTATTTACAAAATCATCACTGGGAATTGAAAATAGTGTGTTGGTTACCACCAACTATGTCTGAGAAGACATATGTCAAGCCAAAAGTTATTTTGGCGCAGTTTGTGATGATATGTGAAAAAGAGCAGGTGCTGTGGCAATTGCAAGACATGGAAAAATGCCATAGTGGGTTGGACAGTATATGTGCATTGTGGTTGTCTGGATACAACTTTTTAAAAGAGATTGTAGTTGATAGATCTTATTACAGAATGTAAGCAATGTATGTTGAAATATTGGCTGACTTTTCCTGAATTTCTGGAGGTGTTTTTTTACAGAAAGAATGTTGGCTTCTACTTATATTGAGGAAGCAACGGCTAACTTAAAGGCCTTGCTGCACTTAATCAAGCAATGGGATCCAGTTATATAGGCATTGTGAATTTATGCAACTGTGTGATTCTTGTGAAGTGTAAGAGAAATGGGAGGAACAGCAGGAGTCATACTGAAAAATACATTATTATTGTGTAACACAACTAGAAAAAGAAGGTGCAGGAATTTTCATGTCTCTGTTTGACTGTGAAGTATTGTAAGCAGAAATGTGTGTTAAACCTTGATTGCTAAAATATATTATACAGAATCAGCTATTGTAGAAGTCCAACTCATCTGTGATGAGATGGTACTTTAAAATATAACTACTGAAGTAAAAATTAAACTGTTTATTAGATCCATTGTACTTGTAGTAAGAAGCGATTAAAAGGGTTACCCTATTCATTTTTATTCACATTTTAAAAACTGTTAAATGGGGTGTGTGTATCTGGTGCTGTTTGCAAATTGCTTGGCTAGCATATGAATTAAAATACAGTGAACAAGTATTCCATTGTTATTGAAGATCTGTTTGGTTGTGATTAGACATATTTGACTTAGGACCACCAAAATAACCAGGAAGAATATAAAGGCAAATGTACATCTGATCAAAAATACATGACATTTTTGTCTATTTTTAGATTAAGACCAGCCCCCATAGTACAGAAGGATTAATTCACCAAATCATTTCAATATGCAATAGATAAGGCTGTTTGACTGGTGTGCTTGTTTCAGTCTGATACAGGAAACACTGCCTGATTGACTGATATGCTTTAATTTTGAAAACTATAATTCTCAACAAATTATTAGACTATTGCTTTAAATAAAGTGTTTTATAACCGAGACCTTAATACTGAAGCATTGGCTATTGAGAAATTAATATTTTAATGTCAGTTACACATCTACTGTTGTTCAGTCAACATCAAAACATAAATAGGATTGTTTACTTTATGAGCCTCAAGATTGTTTTAAAAGGTATCTGAAGAGTAATATTACTAGGAGATGAATTTTTGATACCTGTGCAGTAATTAATAATAACACTGAAGATGTTAAAGGCATGGAATGGATGCAATTTAAAATCAATACTAGTAAAAAGAAAAATGAAACATTCTAAAGATTATGCTAAATTATAAGCACTTGGTGAAAAGTTGTAATAAGAATAAAAACATAGAAGAGTTGGTGATCCTGATGGGGGGAAACTGTGGGAGGACAGGCTGGAAATGGTGTGGGGAATATGGTGAGACAGAGTATTCTGAAAACAATAAGGGATGTGTCAGAAGCTAAACAGTGCAAAATGTTAAGAAAATTAGCTTCCTTAAGTGCTATGATTTGAAAATGGATTTTGTATGCATTATTTTTATATTTGCATGTTAGCAATGTTTGCATTATTTGCCGCATATACTGGATAGAATACGTTAAAAATGTGCACACATTTTTTCTGTTAAGTAACATTGAACTCCAAAGCTTAAAAGTATCTTAAGGCAAGGGTTGGGAGGGTGGCTTAATGGCTACGGTGTTTGCCTTACAAACACAAGGTGCAGGGTTTGAGTCTCACAAGGGATAATTGGCTAGGCTTAAAATGACTCACAAGGCCAGTTAGCTAAGTACTAAACTTTGAACCTGTGAACTATGAACCTATGAACAAAATACTGCACTATGCACTTGCACCTAGTATAAAATTCAACATACCTTTTGCTAATTCTCTGAATTTCTTTCCAACAGTCTTATATGAACTCTTCTTGCTCTTCAGAGGTATTTCAGACTACACTATATGAATTATTTTCAGTTCATTGCACCAACAAACAGCTCATGTTCATATTTCAGTTCAATGATGTCAGAATTTTTAGAAACATTTGTCATTTCATTTACATAGCCTTGCAAAATGTCTTTATCTAACACAGATTCTACACAATTAATTACAAAGCTTCTTTATATGCATATAGCCACAATGGCTACACGAGTCTTGAATTTCAAATTATTCATGCATTTAATTTGTATCTTCTTCATATAGTACATTATTCCAGTTCTACTACGTCTCCAGGTTCAAATGGTTGTAGCTTTGTTCAAATACAAATATGGTCAAAGCTTCAGTCAAATGAAAAATTAATAAAAAGCATTTTTGCAGGGGGAAAGCACTCTTCAACTCCATACCCATTAATAAAATATTGTAATTCTGCAGTTGCATAGCTGGGAAGAAAAGAGAAAAGTCCAAGCAAATCACATAACCATTGGTGCTGTAATAAAAAACACACTGGCAGTGACTTCCAATAGCAAACACTAATTGGTGAATTAAAAGTTGTCATCTCTACACTGATGAGTTGAAACCTCATCCACTAATGACTCATTGGCTAGTAGGGTAATATACATTGACACATAATTGACTTTCTCATAACCATTACTACTAAAGCACATCCACATTTTATTTCTCATTTCTGACTTTTTGGACTCATAGTTTATCTTAATTCTTCACAGCAAGAGGTTCTCCTGTTCGATTCTTGGCTGGAGTGCCTTCTGTGTGGATTCTGCATGTCCTCCTCATGGTCGAATGGCGTTCGAAAGACATGCGTGAATGAAAGTGACTTCGTTGAAGGTTGGGCATTGGGCTGGCACCTCTGCACCACAAAAATATACTGCCAATCATTAGCTGACTGGAGTTCCGTTGTGGCGACCCCTAACCGGGAAAAGCCAATTCTTGGTTAATTCTTTAGACCGTGTACTAGTAATTTTACATTCTTTACATATAATCACAGCTTTTGGTAACATCAGGCCTGTTTCTCTTAAAAATGTACTCCATGTTTGATCATGTCTTATGCCACTTCTTTTTATTGAATCTTGCAAGTCACCATATTCACAATCTACTTCTGTTCTTCATCTCAGTAACATAAACACGTATAGTCTTTGCAGAAATTGTAGAGAGCATCAGCATCAGTCTCCTTTTTCCCATTTTGTACATGGGATCGGGCTGTCACTTTAATAATGACCATTACCTAGAGTCAATATTCACACCACTGGGTGGCTAGCCCTGATGCAGACCCTTGCAGACAGCAAATGGCATATAAATGGCTAATTATTTCTAGATGCACAATTACTCCCAAACTGTTCTTGTCATTCTCCATTTCCAAAAAAATAAATAAAAAAGTAAGATAGTTAAATACCTTAAGGCTTGCTCCCTAGTGATATGCAGAAAAATAGATATCTTACTTTTCATGGTTCTGGACTAATTTAATTGCAGAGAGGAATACACTGAATGTCCATATTTAAAGCTTCTAGTTTTCTGCTAAAAATCTGAAGTGAAAAATCCTAAGGTGTTGCAGGTACAGCATTTTATTTTCAATTTTAATTACACGTTGCACTTTAAAGCACAAACTATTGAAGCAAATGTATTTTTCACTTTTGCAGATATTTTTTTTTCAAATACTGCACACTTCACTTCTGGTACCATATGCCATCTGTTCTACACAGACAGCCATATTGTAAATGTGGTTAATTTCCATATTATGATATTTAGTTAGAGTAACTCTCTGGAAACAAGTACATCACATGGCGTATAACTTTTTATCACTAGGTCATTAGTATTTATATTTATATACCTGTTTGTGCGACTCACATGCTCTATCACGGATAAGAAGCTGTTTATGTGGGAAGATAACAGTTGTCTAAATTAAAAACTACCAGCCATACTCAGTGCTTGTTTCATGTGATATTCCCCAGGATCCAATGCTGAAGTATTTCTTATTTAAAGTTTTTTTTTTTTTTTTGCATCTGTCCCGATGTCTGATAATGCACAGTGTTTGAAATTTACTAGTGAATGCAAAACTGGTATAGCCATTTCTGAAACTGAACATATGTATACATATTAGTTTCCAAACTTACATGAAAAATCTATGGCTTTGGATTAAAAACAACTTATTCCGAGCCAGTATTAATAATTGAGTTGTTATGCACATGGGGTAGAAATACTGGTGGATATCTATATGTTATTAATTACTCCATCCTAATCAAGGCAAATGCATACAGAGATCTGATCACAAAAGTGACTAATATTTTGTGTAATATTAACAATATTGCTAGATGTGCATACTATGTCATGTGTTACATTTTATCACCTTTTCATCTATGAAGGCATCTATCATGTTACTGCTCTCCAAAACCTCAGGGCAACAAATAATGGCATACAATGTTGCTTTTTGCAATTACTCTGAAATGGGTTATAATAAGCTGGAATGAATTCAAAGGATTTTAGGACACAAATTAGAGGACAAAAAGGAAATTATTATTATAACAGACTAGAGTCCTACATTTGTATTCCAATCCTCTGCTAACTACAAAGAAGTGATTTGATCAGAGGTCACAAAATCATGTATCATGAAGTCTTGCTCCATGCATACAGAGATGAAGCCCAAGTACCAGGCTTGTATTCAACACACTAGTGACTGACATTCTTATTTGCTGTCACTAAGTGCAAATACCAGTTTTTGCATTTAAAAATTAAGATTGTAGAATCCCAGGGATTTCCTTTTTCTCTGAGATACAGCAATCTTAGAGTTGGTAATTTGTTGCAGAATGCATGTCTCATCAATTATCAAATGTTCAAAAGAGTGAACAAATGAAACAGCAATCACTTCAGCTCCAATCTAAAATTACTGAAAACAACAAAAAAAGTTTTTTTTTTTTTTTTTGTAGTGGAGGCAAGCCCCCCCTGCACCTCGCACCCTCTAATTATATATACAAACCCCAAGATTGCACAACAGTGAAGTAAGAGTAAATTACCTGAGCATGCTGCAGTTAGATCACATACAAAAAACTGCCAGAAAAAAACACCCTTAAGAAGAATGTTCAGTCATAAGAACATTCACTCTTATTTACAACACTAAAAAGCGTTCGCTCATATGAGCATTCCCTCTTTTGACCTGAAACTTGCAGAAGTACTCTCCTGGATGGAATGTCTTCAACAAGCTGGGAGGAATCATTAGTTAAGAGAATAAACTGTCCTGTATCTTCTGATGTAGAAGTGTCTAAACTGAATGGGACAAGTTTCAAGTAGCAGCATGAATGTACAACAATTGATCTAAACCAGGCAAACAAATAAAAGGTTATATTTCCAGAGGCACATATGTATGTACATATGATTTATTCTCAAAAGTCCAATATTATTTATTTTCAATAGTCCAATGGAAATACATCATGTTTTGCTATTTATTACTCACTCTTTCTCACCTTACCTCCTCCCAGAAAACAATGTCTTTTAGTCTCTCACCTGCCATCAAAATCCCATGTTATATCTTCATCAAAGCTATAAATCTGGACAGGGAGACTATGTGGAAACAACAAATATTTACCATACTGATAGTCACCTTAAGTTCCTGAATTATTTTTCACATGGCTCTCATCCACAGCATTGCTATTATAGTGATTTAGTAATTTTTTCCCCACCCATCTATTTTCATTACATTGTGTACCAGGCAAACAACAATTTCAACATCAGAGTGTGCCTTCAGATATTTTTGTTTCATTCTTTTCCAAAGTCTTGGCCTGAATTACATATTCCTGGAACTCAACAATCCCATCAAGTAAAGTAATAACACACAAGAATAATGTCCTGTAGATCTTAATGAGCCAGATAGTTAACCCAATAAATCACAGTCACCGAATATCAAAGACAACTATAGATATGCTGCACTAAACCCCTGAACCATAACCCTACTCTCCAAAATACCAGTAAAACAATTAATAAAATAAATAGCTGGAGCACTACTCTCACCCAAGCTAAGAGACTAGTATAACAAATAACAGGTAACCAAATACCCAGAAAGTTGCACATTGACAACTGTTTAAAATGATAAAAAAAGGAATAAATAAAGACGTATCAATCAATTTACATAATCCTGTTTCACATCCAGATGCTCACATAACCAGGTAACATTTCCTAAAGTACTGAATCTCTTAAAACAACTCAAACTTGAACAATTATTTATCTAAAACTTTTATCAAATAACATTCATCCACACAGGATTTTAAACAAAAATGATTCAAATGTATAGCAATCTAACCATTTGGATAGCATGTAATCAAGTTTGAATGTCGTATATCGTTTTTAAATTTTTAACCTGCAACAGTAATTTTCAAGCTTTGAAAAGCATTCTTCCAAATACATAACATTTTCCTACTACAAAAGTCAGCAACATGTCACATAAAAAACATACCCAACCTGAAAATCCAAAGCCTGTACACCCGACAGACATAATTGCTGCACAAAGGCATATTCTCCATCATTAAAGGCATTTCAAACACCCAGTTCAAGGCAGTTAGCAAATGTTAGCACATGTCAAAAATATTCACTTTAAATGCAGACATAAATATCAGGAACGCTAGGGTTCCTTATTTCAGGGGCATCCAAGTTAGTTCTATGGAGTTGCATCTTACATTATGAAATATATTTATATATATATATATATATATATATATATATATGTATGTATATAGATATAGATAGATATATGGGTTACCTTCATTTGACTGAAAGCTCATTTGACTGAAACCCATTTGACTGACAACTCATTTCACTGACAACTAGTACTCCAGTACACTTTTAGGCAAATAACAGGGATTTTTCCCCTTCCCCAATGTAGTGCAACCCTGGAGTTGGTATATATAGTTAGGGGGGCACAGCCCCCCACATTGGGGAGTGTGGGGGCAAAGCCTCCCACCTAGTTTTATTTAAAAGAACAAAATAACACAAAAAGTACAGAATTTAAACCAAAATAGGTGGGGGCCTCCACTCCCCACACCCCCCTAACTATATATACCAACTCCAGAGTTGCACTAAATTGGGGAAGGGGACAAATCCCTGTTATTTGCCTTAAAGTGTACTGAAGTACTAGTTGTCAGTCAAATGAGTTGTCAGTCAAATGGGTTTCAGTCAAATGAGCTGTCAATCAAATGAAGGTAATATATATGTATATGTGTGTGTGTGTGTGTGTGTGTGTGTGTGTGTGTGTGTGTGTGTGTGTGTGTGTGTGTGTGTGTAAAAACACATATCATCCATGATCTATGATGCAGCCTCCCCTATATATCCATTAATGGATGGGGTCTCAAATGAGAAACACACAGTCTAAATGAATCATTAATCATCACAAATTAAATGACTCCTTTATTCAGGGATTCAGCATTAACCAGTAGTGAGGAGCATCTGACATCATAATATCAGTAAGGAAAAAAAAGTAAAGTAAGGCGCTTATCATCTGCAGTGCACTGCCTGCCCTTCCACTGTTCAAAACACTTAATTGGGCTTAGTCAGCTATGTCATGTAAAAGAATAAATCCACAATTATAGCCTGGGTAACCTGAGACTGAGTAAGGAAGGATATGCTTTCCTTTTCTTGGGGGTGGCATACTTTTCCTTTTGATAAGGCGGTAGTTTATAAAATGCCTCCCCCCTTAATTATTAATAGCTTATTACCATAAGTAGAAATAATATAAAGAGGTGAAAAATGGAGTATTTCCCAGAAAGTAAACATTAGAAAGAAAATAATAACATCTGGAAGATGATAAGTAGAATAGCAAGTAATAACACTGCAATAGATGGGGACTAGAAATTGACTGCAACTGGCTTTAATACACATACATGCCCCTAAATACCTAATAAATTAGATAAATATTCATAGGATAAAAGGGTTAACCAATATGGATTGGATTTACTAAAACTGATGGAAAAACATAATTTGAAAATTGTTAATGGGGAGTCCTGTGGGTCAAATAGCAGTATAATGTATGTAACAATTAGACAGTAATCATGTGGGATATGTACCTTGTGGAAATCCTAATTTATCGTATCAGGTAGTATGTAAATCAGAATTCTGTGTGTAACCTTTGTTTCAGTCTTAGCTTGCTTGATTATACACAATGGTTCAACATTCATGCTTAGGAAAGGCAAAGTCCTTATAATCCTGAAATAATATGTATACCTGTCTTTCTAATGCTAAATCAAAATGATGCCAGATCTTATTTTTGATAAAGCCATATTCAGTTTTTGTGCTTCAAAATATCATACTTTTCTCATACCCTTATGGACTTTCACAAACACATTTACAACTTTCCTGTTTCTCTTTTTGCTCCCACAAGTAAAATAAGATGTAAAAAATATGTTCAGTCACTGTTACCCATACAAGCAAAACCTGTAATACTGTCTTCCTCAAAGATTCTGATTAATTAAATCTACCACTTTTTTTCCATTTACCTGAGACATTCATTCCTATGACAGTAAGAAAAGAAATGTATCTGTTTAAAATAACATTTTTCCTTTGTGCCAGTGTTTCTCTCTTGACCCTTGTAACTAGACTATTAGTTTTATTTATTTTTCTTTCAGAATATCAGATGTTCAAACTTATTAAAGTCAATGCTACTATCCCAGTATCGGTTAAATTCATTCCTGGGATCCACCTGTCCCTTTACAAAAAAATTCTCATCCTTACCTAAGAATAGCATACCATGAAAAGATAATAAGGTGAGGGGGTTCACTCCATCAGTCAGTACCAGACAGCTGAAATAGTAATATAATCTAAATGTTTCTCCCTCTGAAATGACTGTGAACCAGGACTTGGTTCTAGTCTTATCTGATTATGTTTATTTTGATTAGATTTAGGATCTACTATAAATCACATAAAATGATTCACTGCATTGTTGATTTATAGTCAAAGCAGGAGAAAGCAGTACCCATATCCCTAACAAATGTCCACTATAATTCTGTTCTTTGGCACAGTTCTTATGTTTTGCTGTTTGCAAACTGAAAACTCTTGGATTTTTGCCTCTGCTGATATTTCACTGTATCTTCTCGGCTCTGTATTTAAACTTAGGAATGAATATTGTTTAACTGCTAAATCTGTCTTGTTTCATTCGAGGCCACTGGTTAAATCACCCTGTATATCATTACATTACCAAGAATATGTATATTCACATAGGTAATGTCAATGTCTGTTGCTCTTAGAGGACTTCCAAGATGGCAGCATACTGAGCTACAGGTTGATTAGGACTCTCCCAGTGTGACAATCGCAATTATGAAAACAGCCACTGAAGTTATCAAATTGGATAAAATTCAACTGGTGGCTTGTAATTACATTCCATGCATGCCAGCAAAAAAGAAATTTAGGGAAAGTAGCAGAAAATCAACCTGATAAGGTGAGCAGAAAACGTTAGTTTGGAAGATTTGTGGAGCTGTTCAACAAAAATCACTTGCAATCTTCAGCTTTAGTACAGAAGACGGCATCCAGTAATTTAGAGAAAAAAATAAATCAGTATGCTCACAGAGGTTTAATATGAGTGAAACCATGATGGAATGTATACATTCAAATAAGAAAATGGTAGAAAAATAGATTATGCTGTAACTAATTTATCAAATGCACTGATAAATCTGCAAAACCAGAGGCTAAAATGAAGAAATTGCTAGTTGAGAATAAGGCTTCTGAAGAAAAGGTGTTCCAAAAATGCTAGAGTTAGAAAACAGTGCACACAGAGAAAACCTGAGATTCTCTGCTGTACCATAGAAACAGGAAGGAACAGACTGTATTCACTTTTTGAAAGTGGAACTAAGCACCTGGACTGGCATTCCACAGCAGTATTTGTTAACTGAAAGGACACAGTGTGTGTATTCTCATATTCTAGCCATGAGAAAGCAGCTTAGACCCATATTATTAATAATGCAATCATACCAGCATAAAGAGTTGCTCTTGACAAACTTGTGGAAGAAAATAAAAGTATTCAAACTAGTGATAGAGTGCACATGGAAAATAATTATTCACTGTACACTAGTCAAAAGAGAAGTAGTAATGTACCCATTCTTTATATTATAAAATGGTAAGAAAGGCTGGAAAGAAGCAAGCCAAGGTTAATATTATTTAAACTGCATGTGTTTTTGTTTTATTTTTGAAGATTGTAAAATTATTGTTCTTAAAATGTTTTGTAAAAATTTGACGTTTTTCTCCCCAGGCCTCCACTGAAAATGGGCTTCTATCCAGTCAGAGTTTCCCAGTAATCAAATGTCAATAAAACAATCAATAAATAAATATAATGGTGTGTTCTTGGGCTACTAGAGTGTGGGTTATAAACGGGTTATCTCTCACATTATATCTACAATTAAGATAATAATCTCTCCTGATTAATGTTTGTAGATTAAGCTATAACATCTGGAGGATGCTAAATAGAGTAGCAAGTAATAACACTGCTATAGATGGGGGCTAAAGCAAAATAGTTTGAAAAATACGACAAAATGATGAAAGCATGGACTTTACCATCCCCAGCAGAAAGAGTTGATCCTAACAAAACTGTGGCATAAGGGCAAAGTATTAAAAATTGGAGGCAGCAAGTGTTTTTTGAAAAATGGTTATTCATTGTACACCAGACAGAAGTGAAGCAAATTTATCCCAGCAATCAGAGACTGTCGAGAGTCAAGTGTGAGATTCAAGCTGCTGTATTCAGTTGCTTTCAGAGAATTTTCCCTGGAAGATAAAAGTCTTTATTGATGCAGAACAGGCTAAGGAGGAAGTAAAAATGTTTATCCAGCAAAAAAGTGAGCCAGAAAAAAGAATGGGACTCTGCTCCTCATTCTTCTGACAGTAAGGTCCATAGACAGATTTTCCCAGTGAAACTTTTTCCAGTGTTCCATAGAAAAATGCTACAGAGAAAGGAAAAAGTACAGCAGTTGACTAGAAGAATCAGGAGTACCTTGAACTTGAACCAGACTTTGGTGTTGGGAGATGGAGATGAGCAGGAAGAAGATCAGCAACCCTGGAATTAGTGAATAAGTGGGAAACCATAAAGTATCAGTCACATTTGTGAAATATGGCTTTGCAAGAAAAAGTGTCTGAAAAATACTGGAATTTTGTTGACATTGTTAAAATTGTGGGTGGACTGTAAAGCATATGCTCCACTTTATGTTGTTAATGTTTAGAAGGACAATAAAAGGGGAAGCATCTGTATCTATAAGTAAAACAAGTTTTGCTCTTATTAATTTTGGTATAACACATTTCAGGATGTAAACAGCATGTTATATAAATAAAGCAGTTTTGTATGGTGTGTAATGAGGGGTATTTTAAATGTGGAGGGAAGTGTTTTCAGTAACTGTTGTATATGTTAAGGTATTAAAGTAAGCAAGTACTTTTTCAGTTTTAAGAAATAAAAGCTGTATACTGTAATTAGAAAAAGCTTCAACAAAGCAAATGTAATGCTAAGTTGCTGTGATCTTGGATTACTGCAGTCAGGGCGGGGTTTAAAGTGCACTTGTTATATTATATGTAGAATTAAGATATTTCCTCTTATTTATACAAGGGTGAATGTCTAGATTAATGTCTTTGGCCTTTAAGCTATAAACATGAGCTTTGTTGTAAGCAAGTAGGCTTTAAAGATAAGACAAAATGATGAAAGCTGTGAAAATGCTAAGTTTATTACAACTGCAAAGATTTTAGCAAATTTTTTTTCATTAACAAATGTTCAGTGGGAGTCAAGAAACCTGCATCTGAAAGCAGCAGGGCATTCTGTTCTTATAGAAAACAACGATTCTTTGCTGAGTACACCTTTCCATGGAGATGAACTGTTTACAGGTGCAAGCAATTAATCTTGAGAGTTCTGTGCATTCTTTACTGAGGTAAATGCAAAATTTAAAGGTTAGATAGCATGCCGTTCAGTGAAAAATAAAGTTTGAAATTATGGGAAGTGAATACAAGACAGCAGCCTCACTAGCAGCCTTAATATTTTAATGTGTTTAATAGAACACTGTACAATTTAGTTTTATTTAAAGATAACCAGTGCACTTTTTCTTAGGGCTAAAAGTTCATGTTTTCTGAAAGCATACAAGATATTTTTCACATCTGGGAGGGGAACAGAGATAAGAAAAGAACAAAAAGCAATTAGTGTAAGTGGGAATGTGTGCTGTAGCATGCACTTTAGCATGAATAACCTTAATTTTAGGTTAGGTAATGAATGTGGGTGCAGCTATGGAGTTTGAACAGGAAAGCTAAACTTAATTTTTGAAGAATGTACATAGTTCTCTGTGCTTTTTCTAAGTTAAAGGCGTTGGGATATTTTGAAAATGTATATAGTTTTTTTGTTTGAGGGTTTTCATTAAAACAAAAAGTCTTGAAAAATCTGACATATGTTCAAATGGAAATAAGAAGAAACAACTGTACAAATATCAGCCTGCCAAACATTAGTATTTGCATGCAACACAAAAGATGGAAATACACATTAATAAAACTGTCATGTATAATAGGTGGGAACAATAGCTTTTTATCATAATGTCTATGTTATCCATGTTATCTTAGAATATGCATGGCCTTACAAGTGTAAACAAAAAGGAAAGGGTACTGAATTATATTAAAAAATGCAGAGTGCAAATAGCAATGCTGCAGGACATACATTTGGAAAGAAATGAGCCTGTGAATTTTACATGAAGGTTTTCAGGATGCATATTCAGCAGAATATCAGGGACAAAGGAAAAGGACAGTAATTATACTAATTGTTAGATGGGCTGAAATAGTGATAGAGGAGGGAAAATACAATAATGGTAAGGGACTATTTGCAAAGGAGACAGATTATGCTGGCATGTATTTAGGGAATATTACTTATAGGTGGGGACTAGAACTGGGTTTGTAACAGTGAACATGTATCAGGGGGCCTGAAAGTGAAAATATAGCGAAAGGGAGTAAATTTCTGAAGAAATTTATGAACATATTTGGTATGGAAGATATAAATTCAGTATAGGAACTGATATCAGTCCCCAAGGTATTATAAGTGGGCTAGACTAGGTAGAAATTATATTTCACAGGAATATTTGCATTTAATTGAAAGCTTCAACTGACATCCAACAACTATTGCTGATTATACAGCAATAACAACTAAGATACAAACGCAGGGTAATGAGGTAAAAATGAGACACTGGTGCTTTCCTACCTAACTTGTAAAAAGAGAGGAATTTAAAGAATGGCTAGTGAAAATTATGCAAAAGTTATTGGAGAAGATAGAAATATCCTCAGAAGTTATAGCTTTTGAGTGTGATAAAATGAAAATGGAATTTAAAAAATGTTAGAAATAAAAGCAAAAGATATAGTTGAGAAGTAGTAGGTATTACTTAGGGGGTTGACAAATGTTAAAGTATTGCAGAATAAGGAGAATCTCACAGAACAAGAACAGGTTAAATGCAAAGTGTTAAAGAGAAAATGAGGGAATCTCTGTATAACATGCATGAGTTTAGAAAGATTGCTGTTAAGCAGCTATGTTTTGATAACAACTCCAGAGCACAACAACTTTTAGCAGAATGACTTATGCAGTAGGAAGTATAAAGGGTTGTTGTCAAACATAGGGAGCCTATACCAAGAAAAATAACCAGATATCCTGTAGAGGTTTTAGAGAAATTTCAGAAATTGTTGGAAATTTGTATAAAGCAGAGAAATGTGGAAATCAAGAAATTAAATGGAAATATTTATGGAAGACATAATTATACTGAGGTTAGAGGTAGATTAGTCTCAACAACTTACAGTTAAGGCAGGAGGGGATGAGATAAAAATGGTGATGCATAATCTATCTTTATGAAAATCTACAAGAACAGATGGTATTCTTGTGGCAATTTGGAAGTTAGGAGGAAAAGTGATACAGAATTTGTTTAACAGTATTTTATAAGGAGGGAAAGCACCAACATTTAAGAAAAATTATGTTGTGGCCGTATTACCTAAGGATTCTAAAGTCCCATTAGATCCAGCATTATACAGTCCCATTTCAATTTTAAACAATGAGTATGAAGTGTTTATGTCTATACTAACTAAAAGAATGGCAAATGTGTTTTCAAACTGATAGATATGGATCAATGTGATTTTGTGTAGGGGAGGCAAACATTTGACAACATTAATAGAACAATAACGTAAGAAAATACTGTTGCTGGTGGAACTTTATGCAGAGAAAACATTCAACAAGTAATCTGGGGTTTTATGAGTGTGACAATAGAAGCTTCTAATTTCCTCATATAATAAAAGGTTAAATAGGAGGATATATGAAGAATCACAGTCAAGAATCAAAGTGGGAGGGTTCCTGTCTGATAAGTTGTATTGGAACATAGGAACCGGGAAGGGGTGCCCTTTCCCCTTTTTTATTTGCTTTATATGTACAGCCATTGACAAAGAAATGAATGGACTCAGAAATGCAAGGATATAATTAGTATGTTAATCAAGAAAGGTTTGCTTTCTTTGCAGATGATGTTATTTTGCACTTGATGAATCCAGAAAAGGAGATCTAAGTGTTGTGAAACATTCTGAGGCAGTTTAAAGTCTTTCTAGGATATAATATTAATGACTGTAAAACAAAGGCTATAGCAATAAATTAAGTTCCCATACACAAATTGATTCAGCAATACCCATATTTACTGGGACACAATAAGATGGCATATTTGGGAGTATGGATTAAAAACACTCCTGTTATAGCAGCTAAAAATTAAACCAAAGATAATACAAAAAACATGAAACTGGGAGCTCTTGTTTAAAGATATGGATATTAAGATACAAGCAGTGAAAGTATGTTTATTCCCTTTCATTTTATATATATGGATCAGGCATACTTTTATCAACCAAAGGAGAAATTGTGGACAATAAGTTGGACAAATTTATCTGGGAGGGGTAGAAAGCAAGAGTTATGTGGGTTAAGCTGATTCTTCAAATAGAACAAGGTGGTTTAGAATTACCGGATTTGAAGGGAAATTTTAGAGCTACACAGTTTAAGTCTCATTTCCATAACACAAGCAGAATGTTATTATTCAAAATGGAAAGGGAAGATGATGATGATGGAAGGAAGGAAGTTCAATAAATAAGGAGAGAGTGGGATTTTGGATACAGATCTTTAGGGAGAATAATAACCATACAGAATATAATATTCATACATTAGCATAATATATTCTAAGAACTAAGCCAAGACAAGAACGGAGAAAAGAGATTTTGCCAATAGGGATGACTACAAGTGGGGGTACAAAAAATAAGCAAGAAAGTATTGGGATTGACTGGAGAAACCTGGCAAAGTAAGCAAATTACTGGGAGCAAATAACTAGATAGGAAAACATAATAAAGTGGGATGAGGCCAATAAGACATTTGGATTATAGGCTAGAGTACAGGCAAAGAGAAAGGGATAAGGGAATCTTAAGTGAAATATCTGATCTGGTGGGATTTTTAATTGAATCTACAATGGAAGCTGCTGTTAAAAAATGATAAATAGTATGGCATACAAAATATTGTGTGATAACTATAATCAATCAGAGGAGGTTAGAAAAGATTGGAAGAGAGACTAGAAAAGTAATTTACAAGAGAGCAATCAGAAGACATATTTATAGCTCCCAAGTATGCAAAAAAGTCCAGAAGATTTAGGATCTTTGCTTGGAAGTATTTGCATAGGTCGTTTTATACCCCAAGAAGACTTCATAAAATTTTTTTCTCAGGTATATAGCAAATGTAGGAGGTGTGAGGGAGAAGAAAGAGGTAACTGTAAACATGTATTTTGGGAGTGTAATGAGCTGGCAGGTTTTAAAAATCCCCTACAGAGCACTGTTGTCAAAAATATTGGGTTAGCAAATGGCTGTAACTAAGGATATGATTTTTTTGAGCTGGGACACAAGATCTGAATTGTCATAGTAAGGCCTTATTAAGTTTAATTGTATTGGCTGCCAAATATTCAGTTACTAGAAAATGGAAATCAAAGTCTAAACCAACTGCATTTGAAGTATTGAATATTATAAAAGAGACAGAAGAGATAAAAGAACCAAAAAGGGGTCTTTAGAAAATGGCTGTAGCAAATTACATAGAAATAAATGGAAATTGTGGGAACTATGCATGCAGGATAATGTTCAGGAAGAGGAGAAAGAGTGTGGTTTAAGTAAAGGCAGGTATATAGCAATTTATGTAATTTATGACTGATGATGATTACAAAAAAGAGAATATATGTGATGTATAATGTATGTAAATAGAAAAATGAAAATATGGTTTGTTTTCTTTTCTGTTACTGACTGCATGCTTGCCTATGTATTATGCGATATTTTTTAATAAAGGTGTTTCTTGCATTTGCAAAATTGTTAGCTATTTTTCCATTAGCAAATGGTCTCATTGGAAGACAAGATGTCTACAGATGCAAGTAATTAACCATGAGAAGTATGAACAGTGTGTTCAATGTGAAACTTACAAAGATTCTTTCTTGCTTCTGCAAAGTTACTGGCTTGTTTTCTCATTAGCAGTTGATTTTACTTGTAGAAGAGCTGTCTGCAGGTGCCTGCAATAAATCTCAGTGCTGACAGACATGTATAAGATACAAAATAACTTTTAAAGGTACATTGATTCAGTGAAGAATAAATGAAGTTTGAAACTGTGAGAAGTGAATAACAATATACGTACTTGCCTCCCCAGAAGCCTTAATACTTTACTGCATTTAATACAACAATGCACAGTTTTATTTATTTAAAGTTAGCCAGTGCACTTTTTTTTGGTGTTAAAAGTTCATCTTTACAGAAAACATACAAGCTGTTTTTCAAATTGGGGAGTGGAACAGAGATAAGAAAAGATCAGACAGTAATCAATGTAACTGGGAACACAGGCTGTAACATGAGGTTTAGCAAATATAACCTTCATTTTACAATAGGCAATCCCTGTAGGTACAGCCAGTGATTTGGAGTAACTGCTCCTATCTGGAGGGGTAGACTTCATTTTTTGACAATGCACACAGTTTTGTGTGTTTGCTGTAAAGTTAAATAGGATTTCAGTTTTGAAAATCTATTTAGTTTTTTGAGTGTTTTCATTGAAGCAAAATGTCTTGAAAAAATGTGACATAGGTTCAAGTGTCAATGACAAGAAGCAACTGCATAAGAGAACAGATTGATAAATGTTACAGTATCCCTGTAAGCCAAAAGTCAGAAATGTACATTCAAAGGAAGTGTCATGAATAACATGTGGGAGAATTAGCTTTCTGTCATAATGTCTATGCTGTGAATATTATCATGGAATATAAATTACCTTAAAGGTATAGACAAAAACATAGAGTATTGAAATATATTAAGAAAGGAGGGGGATGCAAATGGCAATAATGCAGAAGACACATTTGGATATAAAAGATCATCTGAATTTTACAAGAAAAGGATTTCAAGTTGGGCAGTCAACAGAACACCAGAGACAAAGGAAAAGGGGAATTATAATGGTGATTAATAGAGGGGCTCCAATAGTGACAGGGGAACAAAAGACAGCATGTTAGATTTGTGGTAATAAGGGTTATTGGCACATGAAGAGGATTATGCTAGTATGCATTTATAAAACTGCTTTTATTGATCTTAAGACAATTATGGAGAAAAAATAATCATCTTTCAAAGTATTATTAATGGGTGAGGACTGGAACTTGATTTGCAATAATGAGGATGTATCAGGGGCCTAGAAGGGAAAATATAACAAAAGACAGTATGTTTCTGCAGCAATATATATGCATATTTGCTATAGAAGAAATACAGTCAGTAGGTTTGACACATATCCAGTAATGACTTCATAGGTAGTTACTAGACATGCAGTCAAAGAGACCATTAAGGAACCTAACCCAAACTCCCAGTTACCCGAAATCACTGTCTGGTTAAGTGACATGCTCAAGGTCTCACAGTAGGCAGATGTAGACTAAAGGAATCAACCCCTGTAAGGTAGGAAGTACATTGTTAACAACCCATAGCCTTAATCCTCTCTATCAACTTACATTTCAGATCATGCATCAATAACAATTATTTTCATATATTTTTTAGCAACTCACGAACATTTCTCTGAAAAGATTGTACAGCTTGCTTTCCTTGATGTACAAATGTATATACTCTTGGGGGATTGTTAAGTCTTGTACTGCATATATTTGTTTCTTGTCTTAATTTTTATGCATCTGTGATTGTTTTATACTTGATTTTTGTTCTTCACTTGTTTTTTTTACTTGATTTTTGTAATTGTGGAGCTTTCCTCCCTGGGCATCTGCTAAAAAAGGGCTTCAGCTCAGCCAGACAGCTTGCTTTCCTTGATGTAAAAATGTATATACTCTCAGGTGTTGTTAATCTTGTACTGCATATATTCATTTAGTCTCTAAATTTTGATATATCTGTGTTTATTTTATACTTGAATTTTGTGTTTACACGTGTTTTTTTACTTGATTTTTGTAAATGTGGAGCTTTTCTCCCCAGGCCTCCACTGAAAAAGGGTTTTGGCTCAGCCAGAGTAACCTGGTCAACAAATGACAAATAAATAAATAATAATAATAATAATAAAATAATTTAAAGATGTGGGGTAATGAAGTAAAATTAAGGCATTGGCACTTCTCCACTTACCTATTAAAAAGGGAAGAATTTAAGGAATGTATAGATTCATCAGTTATTAGTGAAGATGGAAATTTCTTCAGAGGGAATAGCCAGTGAGTAGTTTAAAATGAAGAATGGATGTTAAAAGCAGGGTAGAAATAAAAGAAAGTGATATGGGAAAGATGTAATATAAATTATTTTCAGGGGTTGACAAAGTTTAAGGGAATCTCACAGAACAAGAAGAGGAGCAACTGCAGAGAGTCAGATGGAAAATAAGGGAGTATTTGGATAATGTGCATAATTTTAGAAAACATTGTGTTAAGCAACTATTTTTGATAAAATTCCAAGCCACAAAACCATTTAGCTAAATTACTTAGTAACAGAACGTCAAAAAGGTTTTCTCCAAAAGTAGGAAATCTATGACAAAAAATGACCTGAGATCCTACTGAGGTATTAGAAATATCTAAGAAATGTTATTAATATTTTATAAAGCAAAGAAAAGTGGAAACCAATAAAATGTAAAAATGAAAATATTTATGTAATACTCAATTATGTCAAGGTTGCAGTAAGATAAGGCTGAATAATTAATAGCAATGATGAGAAGAGAAGAGATTAGGTAAAAATGGTGACATATAAGTAATCAACATGTACATCTCCAAGAGCAGACAGTATTCATGTGGGAGTCTGGAAGCTGGGAGGATAGGCAGTCATAAAGATCTGAAATGTTTTGTTTAACAGTATTTTAAGGAAGGAGTACCATCATCTTGGAAGAAATCTGCGGTTGCTGTATTGCTCAAGGAGGGTAAAGACCCTTCAGATTCAGCTTCATATAGACTCAATTCAATTTTAATCCAATAAAGTATTTTTGTTTATACTACCTAAGACAAATAGTGAAGGTGGTAGCAAAATTCATAGATATGGATCAGTGTTTGTGGTGGTGGTACAAACATTAACATTAATAGAACAATGATGATCCAGAGGAAAACTGTAAGAGAACACTGCTGTTGTTGGTGGGTCAGATGTACAGGAAGCATTCAGTAGAGTCAGCTGGAATTTTATGAGTAGGACAAAGATAGCATTTATATTCCCTGATAGAATAATAGAGTTAATTAGGAGGGTACTTGAAGGGTCAGAGGCAATAATTAAGGTGACAGGGTTCCTCTCTGACAAGTTGTGTTTAAACAGAGGAACAATGAATAGGATTGTCCTCTTTCCCCTTTGTTAATTGCTTTCTATTTAGAACCATTGGAAAGGGCATATGAGACTCACAAATTCACATATACAAATGGTAAAATAATCATGAACAGGTAGCTTTATTTACAGATTATATTATTTTGTTCTTGAAAAAAAAAACAGAACAAGACAGCTCAGTGTTATGGAACATTTTGACACAGTTTTGAGTCTTTTAGGGATATAAAATGAACGACTATGTAACAAAGGGGATAGCACACATAAATTGGTTTGGCAATAGCCATACTTATCAAGCTATGATAAGATGAAGTATTTTGACGTTTGGATTAAAAGGATTCTGTTAAGGGAGAAAAGGATATATGGGAAAGACTAAACAAAATATTATACAAAAACTGGGAAGCTAGAAGCTGTTGATTATGGATATAGATAGTCAGATACAAACAGTGAAAATGTTTTTAGTCTCTTTAATTTTTATACATGTCTGATTTATTTTTATCAACCATAGGAGAAGTTGTGGACAATAATTAACAAATAGGTGAAGGAATTTATTTGAAGGTAAACGGGGCAACACTGAAGTGGAATAACTTCATCTTTCCCAAAAAAGAAGATGGTTTATGATTACCTGATGTGAAGGAATACTTTAGGGCACATGGTTAAGACTCTTTTATATATATATATATATATATATATATATATATATATATATATATATATATATAAATAACACAATCTGAGGGTTATAAATCAAAGTGAAAAGTGATAAAAGTAATGAGGGGGAAATATGTGGAAGTTTGAGAAATAATTAGAGAGCAGGATTTTGGATGCAGGTCCTTAAGAAGAATAACAACAACCACACAGAATACTATATTCATAAAGTAGCTGAACATATTTTAAGAACTAAATGAAGAAAAGAGATTCTACCAATTGGAAGGACTCCAAGCTGGGGTATAGAAAATAGGCAAAGGGGGCTGGAATTTAATGGAGATGATATCTATAAGAATCTATCAGAGGTGGCTAGAAAAGATTGGGAAGAGAGATTGGAAATGTAATTTAAAAGGAATACTGGGAGGTGTGGCTCCTTAGCATGCAACAAATCCAGAAGGTTTGGAATTTTTGCTTGTAAATGTTTGCATAGGTATTTTATACTCCTATTAGACTTCAGAGAATTTTTCCTCTGGTAGACAGTGAGTGCTGGAGACATGATGGGAAAGAGAGAGGTAACTGGGAACATGTTTTGGGAGTTTAATGTTTCCAGATTAAAAAAAAAAATCTCAATGTACTTTGTCAGAGATGTTGGTGTGGGAGGGTGATCATAACTAAAGAAACCATTCTTTTTGTACAGGGACACAGGATTTAAATTGCCTAGACACAGTAAGGCCTTATTAGGTTTAATGCGAGTGGCTGCCAAAAAGTAGTTACTAGAAAATGGAAATCAAAATCTAAACCATCTTTAACTGATGCATTGGATATTGCAAAGGAGATAAACAAACTGGAGGTAAGGATTTTAGAAAAAGGAAGGAGCAACTTACATTGTAATAAATGGAATTTGTGGGAACAGTACATGCAGAAAAATTTTAAGTAGGATAAGTGAGGCTTAAAGGAAGCAGGAGTTGAGCAATTTGTGTAATACTGAAGTGAATGGTAATTGCTAAAAAGAAAACATATGTGTGTACTGTATAAAATAATGAAAATGTAATTGTGGTTTGTTTTATTTTTCTATTAATGTATGTGTACCCATGTCATTGTGTAAATCAGGATCTAATAAAGATGTTTAAAAAAATATGTTGCACTTGGTTTACAAAATTACCGCAACTAATAATATTGCATGTTGCTCTTGTCTGGAAGACAATCTTTTGAAACAGCAGTTGCAGTACCTGAATTATAAATTATTATATCCCTAAAAATCAATTTTGTTTTCAGTAGATATGCAATAAATAATTCCAAAAACAAGGTTTATTTTGTGAAAATCTGAGTACTCTGATACACACAAAATAACATGCTCCTTTCTTTCATTACAGTTCCCAGAAAAACAAAACAGCAAAAATATAACATTTTTTCAGTATCATATGAAGTCTGTTTCAATGTACTGCAGTTAGTATTTTGTACTAATTTAATTTGTTAACCAGGTAAAGCCACTGGACACAATTGCCCCATTTCAGTGATAACCCAAGAATATGGTCTTGTCATGTAACTTGTTTACAGTTACACAGGAGGCAAATGGAAGTAGAAGGCATCAAGCCTTGCACATGTAAATACAAGAAGAAATTTGTTAACTTTATACTCAGCACTATCTGCCAGTAAAACTGTTGTCATTTTTAAAACGTAAAATCTAAAATATACAATAATTTTTATAAAAATCACTATTTTTATATGTAGAAAGCAAGAAAAATAATTACTGTCATACCTCTTGACTGTCCAGATTTTCACAGAATGTCAAGATTTTTACCTCATATTTTTCTGTTCCTCTTAAAATGTGTGGTTTTCTGGCAAATCACTGGGGATTAAAGTCACTAAATAATGACATGCATTTGAGTTTTAGACTTCATATCCTTGAAAAATGCATGAAAACACAAATCCTGTTATTTTATCAATTTGCTAAGTTTATAAGAGCAATATTTTTGTTCATAGGTGAATACTAGGTTAACTGTCCTGAAGAGTCATTTTAAGCCTAGTAATCAAAGGTCAAAATCAAACTCTGTACCTTGTGTCTACGAGGTGAAAACTCTAACCATTAATGCAAATCCACCTAGGTTTAAAATCTGTCCCTATTTTTGGGCCTTTATGCACCATTATTTCAGGCTTTGCCCAGATTCCTTACACTAAGAGGTTGGGAGGTATGATTACTGTATATATCTCAACTATTCAAATGTTGCTACTTTTCACAAAGTGTAATATATAATGACTAATTCAGATCTTTCTGTCTTATCCTAAGTGGGTCCAAAGACTGTTAACCTGTCAAAAAAAATATTTTAATTAGAATTTGTAAACCACCTGGCAAGAAGCCAGTATGGTATCACGTCTAGGGCCCAATTCCAAAGGACTTGCTCACTTACACTGAGAGCAGGCTAAGAGCAGGTTTTTTGGAACATGGTCCCTGGTGTAAGCCTTTTTACATACAGGTCTTACACCAAAGTAAGTCACTTATACTGAGAGCAAGTCTTTCATAATCAGGGCAGACTTACACTGAGGCCATCTCTTTTGGAATCTGGGTTCTGGAATGAATCATGTCTCTAATCAAATCACTTGTGAAACTCTAGAAATAAACTAAATAAAATAAAACTGCCATTCATTGTCCAAATGTGCCTGCAAACTTTATGAAAATCTGTGAAAAAAATGGTTACTTTTGTCACATACTCCCTCACCCCCTCTGTTCTTTCATATTTTGCATAAAATCAAGAATAAGGAAGAATCCATCCATCCACAACCCCTTTTTCCCAATTTTTTTTCACATGGGGTTTTGGTGTCACTTCAAGAGTGATAATCACCTAAAGCCAAGGTTTACACCTCCGGGCGGCTAGCCCTGTCATGGCAGTTCTTCTACACCACACACTCATGGCCAATTTAGAGTGTCCAGTCCACCAGTAGGAGGAAACTCACTCAAACACTGGGAGGACATACAGAAGGCATACTAGCTAAGAATCAAACCAGGGAACCTCTTGCAGTGAGGCAACAACACTATCTGCTGCGCCACTGTGCTACACACATATCACAAGAGAAAAAGTGTGTGTGTACAGACATCACAGTGTTATTCTCTCTCTTTGGTGGGCATAGAAATAGTCTTTCAGATGGAATGTCCATGAAAATCAGAAAGTCTGTAGAAGCAGGATTTATAAAGACAAAGACTGGAAACATCTGCTTGAATTCACTGTTTTTACTGTTTAACTCTGTTATCTAGGATTCTTGTTTTATGATAAAGTAATGGACAACATAATGAACAAAGACATATCTGCGTCACATTCTCTAGAATGCAGTGCTATCAAATTCTTTATAATTCAGTCTCATTATTTGATGAAAGTTATTCTGTAAGTGAATAATGAATTTAAGACTTTCAAAAGAATATGTCAGGCACTAGTAAATGTTATTTTAATTTTGTCAGCTAATATCACATGAAGGTATGAATATCCATAAGCACATATCATTTTAGTCATACTTGATAAATACCCAAGAGATAATACATTTAAGATGTTTTACTTCAGTCAATCTGCAACAAAAGTATATGGAGATACACACAGCTCACCATTACGTACCCTCGCTGAAAGACTTCTAACCATGAGTATGCCATTACAACTGTGGCTTTATCAGCTCTGATACTGCTTCACCTACTGTTCAAATTCTTAGAAGCTCATCATGCTGCTTTACATGTAATGTTCTGCAAAGACCTCATATGTAGCATGGTGGGTTAATACACTGTGCTATAGTTAAAAGGGGCCTGGGTTTGAGACTTGGGAGAGGTGTTTATTTAATTCCCATCACTTTCTATTGCCAACCTGGTTGACATGGGCATACTGAGATAGTGTAGCAACTGCCTCATGTTTACTGACAACCCTCTTCTCCTAGCACATAATTCTTCCACCTGCGAGAAATGCATGTACATCTGTAACCTGGAGTCCATGCTCTCTTGTGCCACAGTCAGTAATCCTGGCAAAGAGGTGATTGCCAGCACAAACACCACACCACTCACATAACATAGCCAAGCACAATACACACACACACCTATGCAAAGTTCTTCAATAAAAACTTATCTAAACAGCAGAGACCTCCAAAACACACTCACAAACATTCCACACACAGCACCAAACACATCATACACAACAGACAACACACCAGTGTCTCACAAACACAGCCCATAAGGTAAAACAATAAACCATCACAGCCCACAAGACATAACAATAAACCAAACACACTAGTTATTGGTGACTCATTTGTGAGACACACCGATGTCCTCCTCACCAGGCTCAACAAGGAGAAGGTCATGATCAGTTGTCTGTCTGGTGCCAGAATCTGCCACATCACGCATGCACTTAAGTCTTTGCACAACAAGTACAACTATGACTCTGTCATTGTACATGTTGGTGTGAATGACTTGAGATGTATCTCCCTGAACTATATGAAGAGAGACATGACTGAGCTCTCAGAGTATGTGTCCCAGGCAGGTATGATCCTAACCCTACGCAGCATCCTACCTTCACCAAGAATGATACCACAATACCAACAAAAAATAATTGACTTCAACAATTGGCTTAGTTTCTGGTGTCATTCCAAGGTGATCCAGTATCAGTCTGCCTGGGATGACATGGTCGACAGGCCTTGATGCTTTGCCAGAGATGGCCTTCACCTGTCATCACTGGGTTTCCAGATCCTGGCCAAGGCTCTTGCCTCCCCCATTATGCCTTTTTTAGGCAATGTCCCAAAGACAAACCTTCCAACATAAAAGATATGTCAAAAAGCAAATTGAAGGTCATGCTGCTTAATGCTAGAAGCCTTAACCTGAAAATGGACTCACTGAAGACCATTCTTCCACTGGAAGATGCTGATAGGGCTGTGTAGAGCACCCCTGCCTTACCAGGCTATACCTCATTACACACATTCTGACCCCAAAATGAGATCAGGAAGACTAAGGGTGGTGGTGTCTCTATCTTCATTAAGGACAAGCACACCTCCAGACTGGTTTGCCAGCATGACTACTGCAGGTACAACTGACAGTTGTCAAGACACCCATCCAAGTTATAGCTAGCTATAGACTCCATCCATGACTCAGGACACTGACTCCTCTTACCTGGACCTACTTGACTCCATCAAGGTACCCCCCCCAATACCCTGATCCTTGGTGACTTCAACTACCCCACCATAGACTGGGTGAACTATACTTGCACTAATGCACTCTCTCAACAATTCCTAGACTTCATCACTTCTAATGCACTAGACCAGCTTATCTCATCACCCGCAAGGAGAGATAACATTCTGGGCTTGGTTCTCACCAACATGGGTGACCGCTGCACCACTCCCATAGTATATTCTTCCCTGGTGAGATCAGATCATCGAACTGTCTCATTCGCAGTTTCTATCCCACCCCAACCCCCCTCAGTCGTAATCAAGCTAAAAAACTTCTCAAAAGTTGACTACAACCTCCTAAAGGAGGGTATCTGTAACTTCACCTAACCGCCCCCTTCAGAGGATGCAGACAACTATGCTGAACAGTATGCCAGTGCAGTATACAAGCATCTGTACAACTGCAAGGACTCAGCCATACCCCAACAGAACTAAAACCTGCTCCTACCTGTCTGGTGGACATCCTCTATCAACAGGCTTTACAACAAAAGGAAGAAACTGTTGTCCAAGGGTAAAAGGGAACAAATTCCAAATTGGAAAAACTCCCTCCTTAGCCTCAACAAGCAAATTAGACCACTAATGAAAATCTCCAAGGCTAGTTATGAATCGAAACTAGCCTTCATACAAAAGGAAACCATAAAGTCTTCCTCAGTTACATCAGAAACCTCCATGGGAAAGCCCAGGTTTGTTCTGAATTAGTACTTAATAGTATCATTTACACTGATCCTGTTGACTTAGCCAACCTGCTAGCAGATAGGTTCAGTGCAAACTTAATCCCCCTGTACCCCCCCAAAGGCCCTTTTGACATCCCCGATACCTGTCCTGCAGCTCACATCTCTGTAGAACAAGTATTACAGGCCCTATCCAAGGCCAAGAACACAACAAGAAATGGCTTCACCATTGAGCACCCTATTCAACCACAGACTAAGTACTGGCTTCATTCCCGCAAAGTGGAGAACTGCCATTATCACCCCCTTGCACAAAAGTAGTGCCCCTACTGACCATGGAAACTGTTGCCCCATTAGCTTGACAAGTCTGATCTGTAAAGCCATGGAGCCTATTATTATGGATCTCATAAACAAGGACACAGGCAGTCTCCAAGCACTTGACCCCACCCAGTTCGGATTCATCAAGGGCAAGTCTTGCCTGTTGAACCGGGTTGACTTCTTTGAGACTGTCACCAAGGCCCTGGATGAGAGAAAGTCAGTACATACAGCTTACCTTGACTTGGCCAAGACCTTTGACACAATCCCCCACTCGAGCATCATCGAAAAGCTAACACAGCTTGGTGTAATATATATCTCATCAGGTGGGTGGCCAACTGGTTCACCAATAGGACCCTCAAAGTCAAATAGGCACCTCCACCTCCGATAGCAGACCCATCACTAATGGAGTTCTCCAGGAATCTGTCCTGAGACCTCTACTGTTTGGCATCTATTTCTCAGAGGTCCATGCAAAGACAAAAGGCCTGTGGCTGACCATGTTTGCGGAAGACTGTAAGTTGGGTGCTGTCATTGACTCCCCAAATGATGTTAACATACTGCAAGGGAAGTAAATATTGTGGGAAGAAATAGCCAGGGAATTGTTATGGCTAGTCTTGTATAGGCCCTAGGGCCAATAGCCTAGTACCAACCTATAAACCTAAGAGGGTCTCACAGCAACTAATGACTGGTGCCAAAGTCATGGCCTCAAGCTAAATGCAAAAAATGTATCATCATACCATTTGGCAAAAACACAACCCCTACTGATTAACACATCAATGGCAACCCCTAAGCACACAACCTGTAGTGAGAGACCTGGGCACTCAGGTTGGTAACAACCTCACATTCAAACATCATGTAGCATCTGTGGTCAGAAAAGCCTTTTACTTGGTTCATCTCATAAGTAAAGGGATTGCATCCAGACAAAAGGAGGTTATTACCTCTCTATACTCCTCCCTCATTAGACCAATGATTGAGTATAACGCCCCCGTTTGGGATGTACCTCTTCAAACATCTGCACCAACTAGAAAGGCCACTGAAATACCTCACAAAGAGAATCCATGGCGTCCAACATCTGCCCTCTACAGACAGGCTCAAATCACTATGACTCTACTCAGTATCATACAGATTGCTCAGGGGTGATCTGTGTCTCGTCTACAAGGCAATCTCAGTCTCTGTCCTACTAGAAATGCTCCATATCGGTAAGTCTAACTCCTCATTCATGACCCACTCAAAAGGCCTGAATCTAATATGCAACATCAACAAAACCTGCTGGAAAGACAGGTTTGTCTCCCAGAGGTGTCCCGTGTCTGGAATAGACTCCCCAAACACGTCAAACAGAGCACCTCGCTAACCCTCTTCAAGTGCAGCCTTGATGAGTGGATGGGAAACCACAAATTTGTCCCAGGGGTTCCACCTGTGTCCCTCATTGACAGGGGTGACAGGTGCTGACTGAGGTTTATTTTTGGGGATAAACTTTTAGCTAGGCTTGTAAGGGCCCCAGGGCGATTAGCCTAGTAACCTCCTTTTATCCTATGATCCTATATGTTCCTGTCTTGCAGTGGGACAAATATTCAAATATTCCTGGCAATATGTTTGCCATAATGCAATGTCCAACAACACTATGTGTGGATGCAAACTGTATTTGTCAGCCTGTATTCTTTGTTATTTTTAAGCCAAAAGAGAAGTTGCTTATTGTTAAATGGGTCTCTGTTCTAGAAAACTTCCAGTGGTGCCATTTTTAGAATTTTCCATTGACATTACAATAACTATCCTTTTGTGTCTTCAGGTAGACCCCCAACACAGCCTCTGCAATCTAGAGTTGCTCAGGGAGTTATCATCTGCCTTCTGAATGGTTGTTTTTGAGACTCACAGTGCTAGATCTGGATTTATGGTTTATCTGACTTGCCATTGTTAAAAATAATATCACGGAGTCAAAACAGTCTAGAATAGCAGCAATATTTTTACTTTCCAGATGCTGGTAGCAGTTCCATTAATAGCAAGCAGGCAGACTACATGGTAATTCTCTCTCTAAAAGCAAAGCAGGAACTATATGCATTTTTATAAACAGATAACTAAAGACATCCTACTCTGACAAAGAAAACGGTACTATTAGTTCTTATCAAAAAGAAGCACCCAGTTTCTTCTTAGATGCCATTTTTGCATAACCAAGTATATGTAATAATGCTCTCCCATCTTACCAGAAGTTACCAATCCTTTCCATGCAGCCTGTACATACTAAAGTAGTTAGAAAAATGGTCCAACTGCATGAACTAACACATCAGCACTTATACTGGGCAAACTGAAGAATGCCTGGCACTACCCAGATAGTTTGTGTGTCAGTCTGACATAATTGCAGACAGAAAAGCATATATTAAAAGTGAGTCAAAGCAAAATAATCCACGTCTCCACATATGACTCAGCTATAGCCCTGCATATGACAACATACTCGACACAGCCCCATCCTCCACCAGGGAACAGCCACAGAGATATGCTGGAGCATGACTCCCTTCATTGCCCTCCCACCCGATGAAGAGTTAATGTAAGCCACTCAAGCTCGTCCCCACACACACAGGCCTTCTAGCACATGAGCTAATCAAACTCAGGATGTCTGGGTAGCAGTCAGCGCTCTACCCCTCTGAGCCATGGAGCCAGGCAAATACTACAGCAATAAGTATGAAACTGAGAAAGCATATGATGATGCTGATGATGCAATAGTGCAAGATTACAAGAGATTAAGGATACACTTTAAGGTAAAAAAGGATTATGATAATCCTGATAAAATGAAAAATAAAGAAGTACTAAGAACTGACATAATACCAAATTGCAAAGAGAAATTGGCAGAACTTCTGTCTTTTCACGTAAGAAGATTTGTTTCTTTTTGTTTTGCCAAAATTGGATAAGGCGATAGAAAATTCCCTAGACAATTTCTGGTATCAGCTTGTCATCATAGTACTGAGGCAATTTAACAAAAAAAAAAAAAAAAGAATAAGACACCTATTTCTAGTCAGGTAAAACTACCCAAACATATAAACCTAAACATATGAACAAATAATCCTGTACACAGAAAAAGAGAAGAAAAGGGAGATTGTTAATATTGCACATGAAGAATTATTGCAATTGCACTTTTAAGAGAAAGATATCGCACTTCTGTAATAATATATTAATTATAGTGAATTAAATAATGTATCACTTTCAGTAAAACATTACTAGTGAGACCACGTTTGGAGGTAGCAGATGTCTAAGTTGATGTCAGAGTTTATGAGCCTTATTACTGTTGGACAGAAGCTGTTAAAGACCCTGGAGGTCCTACAGCAGATGCTGTGGTACCTCTTGCCAGATGAAAGTCTAGCAAACCAGCCAAAATCTGGATGTGATGTGTCACTAAGTATTTTGTATGCCCTGTTTATGCTTCTTGTTGTAAAACATTCTTGCATGGCTGGAATATTTGTGCCCATTATCTCCTTTGCCATCCTCACCACTTTTTAAAGCTTCTTCCTCTATGCCATAGCACTGTTTTTGTACCACACAGTAAAGTTACAGGTGAGAATACTTTCAATAGCTCCTTTATAGAAAGGAGATAGAGCATTCAGAGGAAGCTTTGCTCTTTTGAGCCTTCTCAGGAACAGCAGGCATTGGTGATCCTTTTTAATTATCTGGCCTGTGTTTACAGACCAAGAGAGGTCTTCTAAGATGTGTACCCCCAGGAAAGCGGTAGACTGAACTCTCTCTCCCACCTCACCATTGATCTTAAGTGGCAAGTGAATGGTTGGCCTTTTTCTGAAGTCAATGATAATTTCTTTAGTTTTGTTGACATTCAGATCCAAGTTGTTATTTTCGCAACATTTGATCAGAGAACTGACTTTGCTCCTGTATTTCCTCTCATCATCATTCCTTATGAGACCCACTACAGTAGTACTGTCTGCAAATTTGATGACATGGTTATTGGGAAATTTCACAGAGCAGTCATGGATAAGGATGGTGAATAGCAGAGGACTAAGTATACACCCTTGAGGCACACCAGTTTTGAGAGTAATGACACCTGATGTGTTGTTACCAGCACATGTCTTCTGTGGTCTTCCAATACAGAAGTCAAGGATCCAGTTGGAAAGGCTCTTGTTGATGCCAAGGCTAATTAATTTGTCTATGAGTTGCATCGGAATCACTCTGTTGAATGCTGAGTTAAAGTCAATAAACAGCAGTCTGACATAGTTGTTTCTGTCTTCAAGATGTTCCAGGGAGAGTTGCAGGGCCACCAAAATGACATCTACAGTAGATCTCTTTGGCCGATAGGCAAACTGTAAGGTTCACAGGTTGGTGGCAGAGCTTCTGACAGATGCTTTTTTACTATCCTTTCGAAGCATTTCATGACATTTGAGGTTAGTGCCACCAGTCTGTAGTTATTTAAGCAAGCTGGAATGACTTTTTTGGACAGCAGGATTATATTAGTTACCTTGAAGCATGCTGGCACTCTTTCAGGAGCCAGGGAGGTATTGAAAATATCTGTAAAGATTAGGTACAGCTGGCCTGCGCATTCTCTTAATACTTTGCCCAGAATATTATCAGGGCCTGCAGCCTGCCTGGGGTTAATTTTCTTAAGTTGGCTTCTCACTTCTCCAGGGTTAAGTTTGAGCACTGTCTCATTCTTATCAGTGGGTAGCTTTGTAGCCTCCAGCTTGTTCTTTTCCACATATCTGCCACAGAATGAGTTCAGCCTGTCCAGAAATTCTGTGCTGTCATCACATTGAACTGGCTTGGTCTTGAAGTCATTTAGCTGCTGAATGACTTGCCATAGGCTCCTGGTATCCCTCATATCCTCAAAGCAACCTTGTACCTTTCTTCCATATTCCCTCTTAACTTCTTTGATGCCCCTTTTTAGGTTAGCCCTTGCTTCACTTAGACCCACCTTGTCCTTGGCCCTGAATGCCTCATTCCTTGCCGTCAGAAGCTCATACACTCTGCTGGTTAGCCAAGGATTTTTATTGGATCTGATTGTAATTTTCTTGGTTGTAGATGCATCCTCCACGCATTTGAAACATATGCCATTGTAATATCTGTGTATTCGTCTATGTTCACATGCTGAATGAAAGTGGCTTCCTCTCTGAAGACATCCTAGCAGGTATTATCAAAACAGTCCCTTTTACTTTCTATTACCCCTTCATTGCAGACCCTGATCAGTTTCTCAATGGGTTTTTCTCTGATAAGCAGAGGTTTGTAAGCAGGCATTAATCTTATTGAAATATGATCAGAGCTACCCAAGTGTGGCTGTTGCACTGCTTTATATTCTCCCTTTATGTTAGTGTAAACCTTGCCAAGGGTATTTGCTCAGCCTGTGGGGGATGCCCACAAATTGGTGGTAGCAGGGCAGCACCTGTCTGAGATCTACTTTATTGAAGTCCCCAGCTATCACATATGCATAGTCAGGATTTTTACTTTGCAGCTCACATATAGAATTCTGCAGTATGCTAAGTGCCTCAGAGGGATTAGCACTAGGTGGTATATACACAACTGTTACATAGACTCCATTAAACTCTATGGGTACATAGAAAGGTCGCATTTCACTGTCAAAAATTCTACATTTTCAGAGCATTCCTGTCTTATAATTTCACAGTTCATACACCAATTTTCATTTACATAGATACACACTCCACCTCCCTTAGCTTTTCCACGTAGAGCTTGGTTTCTATCACCTCTAAACAAAGCAATACCCTCTAAGTTCACTGATTTTGTTATGCAGCCAAGTTTCTGTAAATATTAGTAGGCAGGTATTTCTCACCTTGTTTGTTTGTAGTGAAGATCTCAAGTCTAAGAAATCCAATCTTGTTGTCGACTGAGCACACATTGGCTAACAGAATTGAAGGTAATGCAGGCCTGTGAGGGTTTGTTTTCAGCTTAGCAGCAATTCCAGTTCTGCAGCCTCTTTTTCTGAGTCTGTCACATCTCTTCCTTTTAGCCCTCATCCGGATTGATCCAGATCCTTCTGCTGCTTGATTCAGGTACTTTACGGCCTGTTTGGATAAAATGCAAAGCTCCAGTAGTTCTGTGAGTGAAGTAGGCCCCAAACATTCCCCAGACAGCAGGGAATCCAGCCAGCATGTCTGCACTGCAAGACATTTGATTTCCAGTAACTTTCTTCTGCTGTAAGATATTGTATCCATTTTTAAAAGTCTGGAAAATGATTTTCTCCATTTTTTTGTGAGAAAAAGAAGACAGATTGAGCATTTCTCTGTGATGAGCTGACACAGCCACAGGGTCCCTGGGTGCCGCAATGATTTATTTATTTATTTTTTACTTAGCAGTTAGTATACTTTGAATCTGTCTGGCTGTTATATCCTTGGCAGGATATAACCGATATTCCCATATAGATAATGCTACAGATGAGATCAGACAGGAGTTCCCATGGACTATGATATTTGCAGATGACATTGTGTTTTGTAATGAGACCAATATCATGAACATCCACAATACATGTGAATACCAAAGTCTATTATACAAAAGCCTTTAAAACTGAAAACAGAATAAGGCAAGGCTGTAAATTTATGTAAATTAGCCCATAGGTACTTCTAATTTATATAGATGAAATAATTAAAATAATATCATAAAATAAAAATGTACATAAATGGGAAAGAAAAGTGTCCAATAATCATTTATGCTGATAATTTAGCTTTACTTTCATTACGTATTCATGGGTCAAAAAAAAATTTTAACTTTTGGAAAATATTCTGAAGGACTTTAATTTGCAAATAAATTACAGTAAAGCCAAGTTAATGGTGTCCAATGGGAGGAAGTGAAACATCATTTGAGAATAGGTAAGAATAAAGCAAAACAAACTATTACATTAATATTTAAGAATAATGTTCTCCATTAAAATAAATCAGACAGCATGTGTACAGTATTTGAAAATTCAGTTGGGAAACATCATATATCATTGCACAGATTGGATAGAATGTATGATGGGAATAGTATACTTCTACTGGTAACAGCAATGAAGGAAAAAGACTAACCATGTTTGCATATGGAGGTGAAATTTGGAGTTTGAAAGGAAAACCTTTTTTTTTATAAAAAGTTCTATAAATTGCTGAAGCAAAGGATATTGTTATCAGAATCGTTTCCAACCCTATATTTAAATAGTAATTTTAATTTTTGTAATGAAAATGCAGTCTTAAATACTATAGTAATAACACATGGGATTAAAATAAAAAGAATAGACTCAAATGACTTACTAAGTAAAGTTCTTTAAGGAAAAATAAAAATGGAAGTTGGAATATGATTATGTATGAAATACATGTAGATTAATAAATCAATCTCTAAAAAGAGATTGATTTGTATATCTAAAAAAAAATATTTAGGAAAAAACATAACACTGGGTAAAGATTATCCATACCTGAAAAGAATTATTAAAAAGAAAGGAATGGCACAGAATTTAAAGAGGATTAAGATAAGTAAGAATTCAAAGTTGTGTGCCATCTGGGTGCAATAGGGAAATTTCTTTTAAAATATATTACAGTTTAGACATAAATTATCTTGATTTTTGTCACAAAAGTATTTTTATCTATAATATTGAATGACCTAAAGAATTGTATGAAAGGTTGGACACAGAGGAGGGAGAAAAGGACCTGTATCGATTAGCTGTACAGAGGGACCAAGCTAGCAAAGATGTGCTGCAGATAAGGGTGATAAAGGATAATGAGGGAAATGTACTTACAAGCGAGGATAGTGTGTTGAGCAGATGGAAAAAATACTTTGAGGGGCTAATGAATGAAGAGAATCAGAGAGAGAGAGAAGGTTGGATGATGTAGGGATCGTGAATCAGGATTTGCAACGGATTAGCAAGGAGGACGTAAGGACAGCTATGAAGAGGATGAAGAATGAAAAGGCTGTTGGCCCAGATGACATACCTATGGAAGCATGGAGGTGTTTAGGAGAGATGGCAGAGGGGATTTTAACGAGACTGTTTAACAAAATCTTGGAAAGTGAGAGGATGCATGAGGAGTGGAGAAGAAGTGTATTGATACTGATTTTTAAGAATAAGGGTGATGTGCAAAGTTTAACAACTTACAGAGGGATAAAACTGATCAGCCATAGCATGAAGTTATGGGAAAGAGTAGTGGAAGCTAGTTAAAGAAGGGAGGTGATGATTAGTGAGCAGCAGTACAGTTTCATGCCAGGAAAGAGCACTACAGATGTGATGTTTGCTCTGAGGGTGTTGATGGAGAAGTATAGAGAAGGTCAGAAGGAGTTGCATTGTGTCTTTGTGGACTTAGAGAAACCATATGACAGGATGTCTACAGAGGAGTTGTGGTATTATATGAGGAAGTTGGGAGTGGCTGAGAAGTATGTAACAGTGGTACAGGATATGTACAAGGGCAGTGCCAGGGGTAAGGTCTGCAGTAGGAGTGACAGATGCATTCAAGGTGAAGGTGGGATTACATCAAGGATAAGCTCTAAGCCCTTTCTTATTTGCAATAGTGATGGACAGGTTGACAGATGAGATCAGGCAGGAGTTCTCATGGACTATGGTGTTTGCAGATGACATTGGGCTTTGTAATGAGAGTAGAGAACAGGTTAAGGAGACCCTGGAGAGGTAGAGATATGCTCTAGACAGGAGAGGAATGAAGGTCAGAAGGACTGAGATAGAATATATGTGTGTGAATGAGGGGGAAGACAGAGGAATGGTGAGGATGCAGGGAGTAGAGTTGTTGAAGGTGGGTGAGTTTAAATTTATTTGTATTTATTTATTTATTTATTTAAATTTGTTGACCGGGAGTGTCCGACTGGACGTGGGTCCATTTTCAGCGGAGGACCGGGGAGAAAAGCTCCACAGTAAAATAAACAGACAGTAGTTACACTGGATTACATAGCGATTAACAATTTAACATAGAAATTACTTACAACATATTTACAGATGAAGAACATAGTACATCAGTAGACAACTAGAATCTTTATCTGTGAAGTACATAATAGGCATTAACAAATGTAACAATGAGAAGTTCCTACTGTATAATAAGTACTAGGCTTATGAGCATCTGAGCTTGCTATCATCAAGGTAGTTACTTACTTACTTTTACTTAGTTAAATACTTGGGATCAACAATTCAGAGTAATGGTGAGTGTGGAAGAGAGGTGAAGAAGAGAGAGCAGGCAGGGTGGAATGGGTGGAGAAGAGTGCCAGGAGTGATTTGTGACAGACGGGTAGCAGTAAGAGTGAAAGGGAAGGTCTACAAGTTGGTAGTGATACCAGCTATGTTATATAGGTTGGAGACAATGGCACTGCCGAACAGACAGGAGTCAGAGCTGGAGGTGGCAGAGTTAAAGATGTTAAGATTTGCATTGGGTGTGACAAGGATGGACAAGATTAGAAATGAGTATATTAGAGGGTCAGCTCAAGTTGAACAGTTTTGAGACAAAGCCAGAGAGGCGAGATGGCATTGGTTTGGACATGTGCTGAGGAGGAATGCTGGGTATACTGGAAGAAGGATGCTAAGGATGGAGCTGTCAGTTAAGAGGAAAAGAAGAAAGTCTAAGATAAGTTTTATGGATGTGATGAGACAGGACATACAGGTGGTTGGTGTGACAGAGCATGATGCAGAAGACAGGAAGAAATGGAAACAGATGATCTGCTGTGGCAACCCCTAACATGAGCAGCCAAAAGAAAAGAAAGATTGGAAAGACCTAAAGAAATTATTTGTAGTAATGGGACTTTCAAAATTACAATTTTCATATGTACAGAGAGAGCGAGAGAAAGAGTGAGCAGAAGAGAGAAAGAGAATAAATGAAAAACTAATGCCTGTTTTATGCTATATAAGTTAATAAAAACATATGCAGGACTAAGGAAAGCAAAGTTGATTATTTTGTAGATTTGGAGGCAACATCTGCCAGTCTAAACAGTAAAATCGTGGTAGTTTATGATAAAAGAGGAATCTATAGAGATCTAATAAGAGTTCAGGAAAGCATCTCCAATCATGATATTCTTTCTTTCTTTGCTGAGCTACTTCTATAACCACATCAGTAATAGTAGATAGAATACTTTGCAGTGAATTTTTAATAAGTGAACTTGCAGTTCTAACAATGGGCTGAAAACAGACAAAATACATTTTACTAATAAATTATTTTAGACTGACATTGTGAAATGGGTGGGAATTATTTCCTCTAGCAATTGCTTATACAGCATTTGTGGGGATAGCTGATCATTCTGTCATCAATAATCGAGAATTACAGTCTTACTTAAAGCAAGTTGGTTAGGTATTGCAATTGTGCACAGCATTTACTATAGTCTTCTCATCTGAACAATTGAGCAATTGAGCAATATTGTGTTCAGCTACCTAATTAAGCAACAGTTACTAAAGTGTAAAAATCTATGTGCATCAGTTTGGTCAGCAGATAAGCTACTTCCACTAGCTATGACAGAAATGTTTTATTGTGGTATAAATGTTGCCTGTGATGAAAAACATGTTTATTGTGGTATATATCTTGTTTTCTCAGTGTTTTTAGACAATGCATTTAACCATTGAACAGGTGGAAGAGCTATACTGCTTGTCAATAAACACTCAAAATTTACATCCAGACCAGTGGCCAGCCAACTCAACAAAAACAGGACTAACTTTTCTTGATATTGGTAAATGTATCAAACTACTTGCTGCAAAAGACCTACTTGTTGCAATAGTATGTACCCCCTTCTTTTGAAGCAAACTTCTAGGCTACATCAACTGAAATTATCCCTAAAATTAACTGCTAGACATAATCATTGTAGGTAATTTTAATACAGATCTGTTTTCAGACAAACACAGCAAAGTTAGCACATCCATCTCTCAGTACAGTCTGTTCTAACTAGTAAATAAACCCACAAGACCAGATATACTAATACATGTAAGTACTCCCTCCTAGACTTACTAACAACCAGCATACCTCATAGAGCCACAGCATAAAATGCCACTCCAACAGCCTAAGTGACCAGTAGACACTTGAAGCTGTTCCATCATTCAAAACTCCAAACCCTTCCAGTTCTTGAATTCCTCAGAAATGTGGCAGAAAGCAAAGAAGATGAGTCTATGCAGGCCTGCAATACTCCAACTGGTCTCCAATCTATCAGGCTCAAGAACCTGAAGAAGTACTGAAACATTTAACATAATTGTAAACAGAGTACTTGACAAACACTTCCCAGAGTCAGGACACTACTGCCCTTGGCTCTCATCCAAAATAAAAGCAATGGTGAAAGAGAGGGACAAAGCCTGGAAACAATAAAAGACTTTGAAACCAAAATGTCTGCTCCTACTTCTTATTCCTTAGAAAACCATGCAAGCTGTAAGTGCAGAAAGACAAAACTGCCTACATAAGAACATGATCAGTATCTAAAGTTGCTAAGCCTAAATTTTCTATCCTACTTTGACTGCTCCAAAAACTCCCTAAATAACAATCCAATGACTATTTCAGAGCTCTCAGTTTTTAAATAATGATAAGCACCTCTGCTCTTCTACACTTAGCACACAAATTATACAATGATGCCAACCTTCCTCAAACTCAACATCACGGTCTAAAACTGGGCGAAGTTACTCAGATTCACAAAATTCCCATATTCTTTCACAAAGCTTCCATTTCAGACAAATAACATAAAGGGAATTGAGAAGCTATTTAGAAAAAAATAGACTGAAAATAATATTAACCCAAATAATATTCCTCCAGCTTTTCTCAAACTTTGTGCAAAACTTCCAGCCAATCCTGCAGAACACATATTCAATCTATCTACCATGGCAGGCATTTTTTTTCCAAATAATTTGAGTACTCACTCACCATTCTAGTTCCAAAAAAAAGTACACCATGCTCCAGTGCTGAAAACCATCCGATCCCTATAATGTAGCCAGTCACTAAACTCCGAAAAAATATTACATAACCAAATTCAAAAAAAGTCAATAAATACAGTGCAATTAGGGACTCTCAACGTAGGTTTAAGAACATAGACAGCACAGTAACTGTCATGAATCCCAAATGAAAGCTTGATACTTGCATTGCCAAGTCTTAAAACACTGGGAAAAAAAGATTAAAAGTACAGAACACTGAATGTTGAACATCATTTTCTCCTTTTAAACTTTTTTTTTTTTGCAGGGGGGAGCAACCTGCATCACCAATGTGGACAGACAAAATCTCCACACCCATTTAACTTATATATACCAACTCAGAGATCTCCATACCTTGCAGAAAAGGGAATATTCCAAGAAATGGCAGTCTCGGACTTTTAATATATTTAAGTCCAGATTTTTGGTCATTCAATCACCACATCTCTAGTGTTGGCAATGCAGATCACGAGATTTATATGGCTACCAACTACTATCTACACTGTTATAGACAACACCATTTGTACAATAGAAAAGGGAGGTGTTTCTGTTGCTATCTTTGAATGCATAAACTGCCAAATCGTCTTACAAAAGATGTAAATGGTTAACTTTGGTAGCAATGTAATTCAGTGGTTTCCCAAATGCTTTTAAAAGCATATTTTCAAAGTCAAAACAGGTAACCTTGCCACCTCAGAAAGAATCTTTACAGCTGGAGTCCCACAAGGATCTGTCCTAGGCACCATTGTATTTATTAATGTTGTTAATAAAGAATGTAAAATCACCCTCAGTGCTGGCAATATCACCTTTAAGTCAGGTACCACAACAAAGGAATTGGTGATCTCCTTACAAAAATAATTAATTACACTATCTCTTTGGTTAGGAAAGGTACTAAGAATTCAAGGCAGCAAAATTACCACCATAATATTTGCAACTCCAAATAAATGTGTAAACACTGCTACCCTAAAAATTGTAACACCGGGAAACATTACCCCAAAGTCAGTCCAATAGCACAAATATCTGGGACTGACTCTTGAACCACCCTCTCCCTGAAAATTCATACAAACACTGTGGTCAAAAGGTTATGTCCCAACTTAAAGCCATGTATTCAACAGTTAACCACTTTACTCCAAAGCCAGAAGAGCCATTACTAAAACTGCACTATTCCAAAACTGAAGTATGGATTTCCCTTACGTGCAATGTACTCAGCTCTCAAAACTAGCAGGATTCAGACAACTATCAACACAATCTGTCAGTTCATCAGCCTAATCCTTGTTGCTATGAACACTCCTGTGTCTTCCTTCATAAAGCCAATTAACTTCCTATTCCAGGTCTTCTCTTCTCCACTCTTACTTGCAACATTCTCCATAACCACTACTGCCCTTCTACTATATCCAAACTACAAATTAAATACAACCAGGATGCACTCAGACATCGAGGTAACAACAAACTTGCTGTAGTACTCAGGCCTTCATTCAATCTGACAATGGGCAGAAAATGTTTTAGCAAAATTGTTCCTGCAAACTGGAACATGATCCTATTAGAAACTAAACAACTTACTGATCTAAAATAATTTCAGCCACTTAAAGGAAGTATACAAATGCCCATGCCTTATTAACAAAGGCTACACTAGGTACTCTGCCCCCATATTTTGCCACACCTTTAACTTAATAGCCACTTTCAAGTTTACTCAAATTTTTAAAGTTCTGTCTCATGCATATACAGCCTGCTTTTCACCCCCTAATCTAATCTTCCCTTTCTCTTATAGGTTCATAGGAGATAACTAGGCTAATGGCTCAAAGGCCTTTACAAGCCTAGCCAATATAACCCAATTTACCAGTTATATGTCTCCCAGGGGCAGAAGGAAGACATGGGCTTGTGCCTATGCTTTGGGTATTTTTACAGATTTTACAGATTGTCCCTACCCATAAGGGAAATAGGTACCACCTCAGGTGGGAATTTATGGTTCCCCATCCTTCGATCCAGACTTGCCTTGAACAGGGCCAGGGAAGGGCTGCACTTTACTTGAATAGGAATCCTATTACAAAGAAGTGGCAATCTCTGGGACATATATCTGTCTCTCCAGCATGTTCTATTTGACACACTGAATAAGTTCATATCCCTGAAATAGGTGACCCTCATGCTGTTTGTCTTACAAATATGCAGCAGCTCCATCAGGGCTAGATCTGTGAGCACCTTGTAGGTCAGCCATAGGTTGTCCCTTAATAACTGATAAGAGACAGATTTAAGGAAAAATGCTTTCAGTCTATCCACATAGGACATGTTGTTTACACCTTGTATTTTCTTTGTGAAGATCCTTTGAGGTTGCTCCAGCTGTTGTAGGTGTCTGGTCAAGTGCATTCCAAATGGTGCATTGTACTCAATTATTGGTCTAATGAGGGTTGTGTACTGTAGGACTATAATCTCCATGGATCTGGGTGCCATACCTTTACTTATAAGTTGTGCTACATAGAATAACTTCCTTACCATTGGGGATATATGATGAACAAAGTTCAGGTTACTATCTACCTGGGTGAATAAAACACACGTGGGACCACGCTGAAAGCCAAAAAAAATCTTTACTGGTGTCTCCAAAACCATGGCTTTTATATTACTTCATTTAAACAATTACACACTTGAATATTCAAATCCATACCCAAAAAAAAATTTGCCTTCTAAAAGTGATACACCATGTGTCCACAAAAAAACCAATGCTGTATATGAAAATTGCATATCTAAAACTTTAAAGATTATAATTAACTTCCAAGTTTAAACCCCCTGGATATAAGGTTTCAAAATTAATGATGAACCTAGTTTCTAAACTCAACAATTTATTTCTGTGCATCTCCCCATGCTGTTGCATGGGTTGAGCTATCACACTGAAAAACAAAGTGGAATCAGATCTCCCATGATGTGTCCAAAAATGGTGAGCAACTGGGCTATCCATTCTATGATGCCTGATGTCCCCCAAGTGTTCCAAAATACGTTTTTTTACTTGTCTTTTCATCTGTCCTATATACCATTGAATTGTGGAACACCCACATCCTATAATGTAAATCACTCCACTCGAGCAACAAGTAAGACTTTGTGTTGTTTTGTATACTCTGTTATTGATTTTACTACCATCCAAATTCCTAACTTTTCTGCAAACTTTACATCTTCCACAAGGAACACAACCAACATGACTCCCCAAATCCACCTTTTTAGCATTCTGATTTAAGAACTCCTTTAAATTGGAGAACCTGCTGTAAGAAAATGTCACCTTGTCTGGAAATAGCCCCTTGGTAGTATCCCCCTGCATCACAATAGGCCAAAACCTATTCACTATCCTACTTAATGTTTCTGAAAACTATGAAAATCTAGTAACAAAAGATATTTTCCCACATTATCTACCATCAACATTTTACTATTGTCTTTTCCACAAACTAAGATTTCTTTGTCATGAATGTCTAATATTCTCTTCTCTATCTTGATTAAATGTTCCAACTTATATTCCCTGTTTAATAATTTAACCCTCACTTTAGAAAATTTTTCAAAAATGGTACCTTTATCATATGTATTATTAAAAATATGCCTGTGTTCTCCATGAGGCAAGGATTCAAGTAAATGTGGGGGATGCATGCTAGAAGCTAGGATAAAGTTGTTAGCTGCAGTTTCCTTACAATAAGGTCTAAAAGATACTACCCCCTCTCTATTAATGTACAACTCCAAATCCAGAAATTGCATTACCCTACTATGTGTTCTAAATGTAAATGGCAATCCAAATGTGTTATCCTCCACCTCAGCCATGAACTTCTCAAAATCATTTCTGTCCCCCCTACCCACAAAAATCAGGTAATCTATGTATCTTTTATAAATGACAACATTCTGAAAAAAATCCTTATGATAAATAAACTGAAGTTCAAAATAATTCATAAAAATAATAGCACAAGAGAGAGTGTATGAGGCTCCCATGGCTGTACCATCTTTCTGCAAGAATACTTGCTCCCCAAAATAAAAACAATTGTGTGTCAAACAAAATTCTAACAACTGAAGAATGTAGTTGGTTCTCGGTCCCTCACCTAACATCCTAGCTAACGCTTCCATACCCAATGGATGTTTGATGCTAGTGTATAATGCTTTAACACCTACAGAAGCCCAATAAAAATCCTTCTCCCAAACCATCCCCCAACCGATTCATCAAAATCCTTGCTATTTCTTATATGTGAAGGCACTTGTGCAACATGTTCCTTTAACTCTGAATCCAAAAAAATACCCACATTTTGAAGGTAAGACCCTATAGCAGACACTATAGGTCTACCTGAGGGATCTACCAAGCTCTTGTGAATTTTAGGGATGGTGAAAAATCTTGCCCCTACTGGGTTTCTAACATAAAGCCTCTTAACGTCATTTGCATTAAAGAAACACAGTCTCTCTCCCCTTTCCAACAATTCTAACAAGAGAGAATTAAACTCAGGAGTTGGATCATGACTTAATTTTAGATACACATTTACTTCATCTAACAAATCAAAGGCCATCTTATTATATTTTTCTCTAGGCAAGATAACCCAGTTGCAACCTTTATCTGCTAATGGCTTTCAGCGTGGTCCTACGTGTGTTTTATTCATTAATTACTGTTCTAGTGTCTTTTTATCTACATGGGTGCCCAGATACCTTATCTCTGAGTTTACTCTTAGGAGTGAGCTGCTAAGGTTGTAGTTAGCAGGGGTATTTGTTTTCCCAAACAGTATGTTAATACATTTCTTCACATTTAGTTTCAGGCCATGGATCTGACACCAATCATTTGCCTGGTTTAGACCTTCCTGAAGGATATCTACATAATTGGGGGAATTGAGTGATTACTCTCAGCTTGCATTAGTCTGCAAACTTTCTCATCCAGAGGCCTTCCACATTGACCTTGGCATCTGCAAGGTAAATCCAAACAGAAGTAGCCCCAGCACTGAGTCCTGTGACATGCCACTAGTAGCTGGCCTCTTCCTGGAACTTAAATCACATGTGTCCTGTCCTTGAGCCAATTGGTGACATTGAGATTTATGCCCAGTTTGGTGAGTATATTTATTATACCTGAGTGGGGTATTGTGTCAAACTCCATGGCAAGCCTGAGGTAGGCTGTATGCAATGTTTGCCCCACATCCATGGACTTAGTGACCTTCTCAAAGAAGTTCACCAGATTTAGTAGGCATGCCCTACCTCCTAACAAAGCCAAATTGGGTTGGGGTCCAGTATTTGGAGGTCTTCTATGTCTTTGTTTATCAGGTCCATGATAATGCTTTTCATTGCCTTACATACAAGATTAGTTAAGCTTATGGGTCTGTAATTTCTTGGGTCAGTTGGCTGTCCACCCTTATGCAAGGGTATAACTGTAGCTGTTTGCCACTCTGTCAGGATAAAGCTGGCCCAGATGCTATGGTTAAATAGCAATCCAATGGGCCTGATAGGTCCCTATTTAAATTATTTAACAGGCAACCTGGAATATTATTGCATCCCATCGATGACGTTTTCGTTTTGGAGAGTGTTGTGGCTACCTGATTTTTGGTGATAATTCGTGGAGGAGTGGCAGAGGGTATTTCTTAGGGAAGAACAGGTGGTGATGGGGGAGTGAAGTTTGAACTAAATTTATTGGCCAGCCGATATGCTAAGTCTGCCAGCTATAACTAATTCTGCCTTTGCTGGTATTTCCCTCAAGATTGCAGACATAGCTGAAAAATGTCTTATGGTTTTCTTTAGCTTTGGAGGCTATTTTTACCTCAAATTTAGCTTTCAGAGACTTTACTAGTTTCCTGATCTGCTTGTTTATACTAATGAAGGATTTGTTGCTCAGTTGTGCACAAATCCTCTTACTTCTTGACAGAGATTTCTTTCTTTTGTTGTACAATCTAGTAAGACCTGGGGTCCAGCACGGTGGCTTGTTTTTGCAGTATGACCTTGGCTTATTATGGCTTGGTACTGCCTTTTCTATGCAGTTGTTTATGTGGTCATACAGGGTTTTAATATACTGCTCTGCATAGGCTACTTTGTTTTCTGAACTGGGTGGCTTGGAATCTAGCTATGCCATTCAATAATAGGGTGTAGTTTGCCTTAGAAAAGTTTTTAAAGTTCTTGGGGTTTGAGGGGAGGTCTGGTTTCACCTTAATTTCCAGACCACCACTTTGTGACCTGATCTTACCAGTGAATATATCACACATGGGGGATGCAGCGCTCTTCCATATTTGTGAGCATCAGCTCTAGGATATTTGTTTTTCTGGTGGGAGTGCAGATCAGCTGCTCCACAGTATTTGAATTTATAAAGTCGAGGGGATCTTTGGGCCTGTATGTTAGGGGTCGTGTATGCTTCCCAGTTAATGGAAGGATAATTAAAATCACCCATGAGTATAGTATCGGGCTGGATGGTGAGTGAGTCAAGTAGCTCTAGGTATGTTGTATGGGTATCCTAGTTCATTGAGGGGGACCTGTAGCTAGCAAGAATTTGGTAATGGATTTTTCCCATAGACAGTTGGACATGGAGTAGTGCTAGCATGTCATATTGTTTGACCAATCTTGAAGTGAGATTATCCTTTATGTAGCTAGATACATCTTCTCCTTTTAACTCTCTTATATTCAGTGGGTGAACAGAATGTATGATAGGCATTATAGCCATGCACAGCCAAAGTGTTTTGTGTTGTTCTAAACCAGGTTTCTTAAACTGCACAAATGTTAGTATTCTCCAGAGTGAGGAGAGCTTACAGTGAGTGCAGTTTCCTATCGAGACTCCTAGCATTGAGCAACACCTTTAGCTTGACCTAAAAAAAGCAGAATAAGGGTGGATAATGTTTTATTCAATATCCAAAAGCCTATAGGTGACAGGTGGAGATAAGCCCTGGCAAAGCAGCATGGAATGTTGACCTTGTCTTCTCAAGCTGACAAATATTGGACCCCGTTGGAATGATACCAGTACCTAAGCCAATTGTTAAATTTGATCATTTTCTGTCTGTATTGTGGAATCATCCTTGCAGAAGGTAAAATCCTGCTCAGTTAGGCTCATACCTGCCCGTGACACATATTCTAAGAGTTCAATCACGTCTTCCTTCATATATTCCAGGGAGATACCTCTTAGGTCATTCATTCCCACATGCACTATGGCAGAGTCATACTGGTACTTACGGATGAGTGACCTGAGTGCTTATGTGACCTGCCAGATCCTGGCCCTTGACAGATAACTAATAGTAACCCTCTTTTTATCCAGCCTTGTAAGATGGGCATCTGTGTCTCTCCCAATGGAGTCTGGGTTTTGAACTGTTTCACCTTATGGGCTTGATAGTTGAGGAATAATGAGATGTGGATTTATGTGTTGTGCTGGGATTGTCTTGTTTGTGTGAATGTGGGGTTTTTGAAGACTACGCCTGTGATGCCTTTGAGACTTGAGACGTTTACATGTGAGCATTTCCACACATGTAAGTCTAAGCTGGTGATGCTTAGTGTGTGCAGTAAGTGGCATGTGTGAGTCGGTGACAACCTGTTAGTTGCATTTTGTGTCTGTACTTGAGAGTCTGGACTGCAGTGACAATGTGTAAGTACACTTCTCACATAATGTATTTGTCTGTTTAAGAATTAAGTGGTTGTCAGTGTACATGAGGCAACTGCTACATTGCCTGAGGATACCCATGTCCACCATCCAGGAAACAGAGATGGTAGGAAAGTGCCCATCCATGGATGCCAGTCTTAAAATACTTACAAGGGATATGAGTGATGGATGTATATAAACAGAACAAGGTGGGGTGCCTGCTTGCTGCCCAGTGCCCAGACTAGCTACTCACTATGTAGTGGCAGTCCTAGGTGCTAAGAAGAGATAATGCTAACTAAAAAATTCCCAGCTAAATGCATAAGTGCTGCTCACCACACAAACATTTTGCCTGGGGAGTACCGCAGAACTCAGGTAAACTTCCGAAATAGTTTTATAGGGAAATTTTGATTTTTGGCATTTGCATATATACACAGCACTGTAAACTGCTGCTGCATGAAGAGCAGCTTCGACCAAATGTGAGACTTAAATACGCTTGGAAAAAAAACAAATGTAACACTACCTAAGCCCACAGGCCAGTCAGAAAAGCACACAATGAGCTCTGTACCAGTAATTCCCAGCTCAGATGAGTGAACTCATCCCTCTCCTGCCATGAGATTGCAGATTTATACTGTCTTAATGTAAAATAACTGGTTTGGAGCAAAAGTGTTGGGAACAACAAACTGGAACTAATTTAACAAACTTGATCTCGATACACTGTAATTACTTAGAACAGCAGTTTAAAAAACTGTTGGAATCTTTGAAAAAAGTGCAAAAAAACAATTAAATAATTCAGTAGACATTCACATTGGATGAGAATAAACAGTGCAAGTGGAAAAAAATATTCTTATATTAATTTTCTTAGCCTCAGATGGCTTCTGGTGCTTTCAAAATCCCTCAAAGTCTCTGGCAGCAGTACCAAATGATGAGCAGCTCTGTGTAAATCTATAATCTAATGTATACTGAAAATATAATGTTTGCACAAGCATAGATATGTGGCCGAATATGACTGTAGTCTCCACTCAGTTAATCTACATCTTACGTTATCACTTGTAAGCTATAGATCTCCCTACATTCTAAGGCCCCACTTTCTTTAACTATAACTCCAATCTCCTTATGTTTCTCTGAATTTATAGTATATTAAAATCATATCCTGCCACATACATATGCTTGTGCAAACATTATATTTTCAATATACATCAGATTACATCTTATGTCTCTGTAGAAATTTCTCAACCTGGTGGGTTTTTTTGAAAAGGTCACCAAAGCAATGAATATAGATGAAATGGTGCACACCACATACCTCAATCTGGCCAAAGCTTTTGACACAACTCCTCACTCGGGCATAGAAGAAACGCTTAATAAACTGGGAATAACCCCCTATGTCACTCACTGGATTGCCAACTGGCTCACAGATAGGACACAAATAAAATAGGGGAAGTTACCTTCACAGTGGTATCCCCCTGCGTTCTCTGCTGGAACCTCTCCTGTCTGGTATCTACTTTTCTTTAGTAAAAGCCAATGCCAAAGGGCTCTGGAATGGATGATTAAGTATGCAGATGACTGCAAGTTAGGAGCAGGCATTGAATCCCTAAATGACTTAGCCATCCTATTGAAAGGTGTGTCTCAAATAAATAACTGGTGCCATTGCTGTAAGAAAGTCCTTCTACATTGCATAGCTTATAAACAAAGGGATTGTGTCTGGATCTAGAGATATCATTGCCCCCTTTACTAAGCTCTCATTAGGTTAGTCATTGAATATAACACCCCCATTGGCATGTATCTGTCCAGACACATACAACTGGAAGGGCCAAATAGATACCTTACTAAAAGGATACAAGGGCTAAACAACATGTCCTATATGAGCCGGCTCAAAGCCCTGTTACCATGCTTGGTGTCCTACAGACTGCTAAGAGGTGGCTTTCATAGGTTTATAGGTGTGCTCTAGGCTAACAACCACAAGGCCCTTTTTAAGCCTAGCCATGTATCCCAAATCTGACAAGTTCTGGTACCCTTGATAAGTGTAAGCAGGGGAGAAGGGAGATGTATTCTGACATACAAGGCATTGTCAGACCCCACTCTGACAGACCTACTGCATATCTGCAAAACAAACAGCACCAGAATTTCCTGTTCTAAAGACTTAAACTTTGTCTGTGATATACACAGGACCTACTGGAGACACAGGTATGTGTTCTAGAGACTACCCCTTCTCTGGAACAGACTCCCCTTCCAAGTGAAGCAGAGTTCCTCCCTAACCCAATTTAATTGTAACTTGGGCAATTGGAAGGGGAACAGGACATTCATCCCTGGTTTGGCACCTATGTCTCTAATGGACATAGGCAGCCTGTAAATGGTTCATCTCCCAGCCCCCTGCTTGAAAATGTTTCATCTCCCAAACCCCTGCTTACACTTATCATGGGTACCAGAACTTGTTAGAGATTTGGGATGCATAGCTAGGCTTAAGAAGCCCCTTTTGGTTATTAGCCTAGTAAACTGCTATGAACTATGAATCTATGAACCTCTGCCATTACCCTCCTGATATCTAAATATACCACCTCTCTGAAACTAAACTGAAAAAACATACATTTACCCTTTACTTTTAGTGGTCTCACATCAGAAATATTAACTTAGGTTTACTAATAATATATAATTTATATAATTTAATATAAATTTAAGTATTTAAGCGCTGACTTATTTTAAAGGTATACAACATTTCAAGTGTTAAGAAAATGTTGAATGAAAAATGGTAATGTTCCTACACATACACGAACACACACACACACACACACACACACACACACACACACACACACACACTTGATTAGCAGCATGGGCACTGGAGAAGCTGCAGAGGAAGATGGAAGTGAGTGGCCAATGTTGACCTGCCCATCCTAGGAGGAAGAAGAGAGCATGGGCTCACTGTGATAATCAACATACAAGCCTGGTGAGCTCTGTACCTCCATAAGAAATGAGCTACTTAGTTGGGACATTGCTCAAGTTTGGATTCATGCAAGCACATTCTAAGGGTAGTAATCATGGATCTGGAAAGGTTGTCACAAAAGGGTGGGAGTTAGGGTACCTCCTTGTCAGATAAATGATGCTGCACCAGTGTCCTCAATCTCCTCACTGGCTGTGTACATGGGTTTGGTTGACTCAGGGGAAAGCTAAGGATGATCTGGTCAACCCACTGAATGAGGAGAGAAAGTGATGACAGTTGATGGTCAGTTGTGCAAAGAAGAAACAACAAATAAATAAAATAGTGCTCTCAGAAATATCAGGGAGAATAAAACATAATATAAAGACAACACTTGGAAGGAAGGTTAGACTAAGATCTTATAGAGTACCTAAGTCATAAAAATAATTAAAAAGAGAACTTCAAAAAATGCTTAAAATAGGCATGACAGAAGAATTACAAAGTGAATGGGACAGCCCAATAATGCTAGCCCTTGAACCTGATGGAGGCATCAGATCCTGCAATGAGTTTAGGAAACTGATTAGTATTTCAAAGTTTGATACCTGTTCTATGCCCGGAACTGGTGAGTTGACAGAGATCCTAGAAAAAGCTAGACACTTTACAACAATGGACTTGACAGAGTTACTTGCAGATACCATTATCCCCTGCCAAAATAAAAACAGTTTTTGTAACCCCTGATGGTTTCTTACAGGGCACAGTGCTATCATATGTCCTGAAAGAAGCCCCAACCACCTTTCAGTGGCTGATGGATAAAATAGTAGAGCCCCACTCACAATATGCTGCTGCATTCTTAGATGACATGATAATTCATTCATTCATTCGGAGCACTGTTAATCATGCTTACTTAAAGTGCAGGCTGTGTTAGAATCCATAAAACAAGCAGGCTTGACTTTAAATGCTTAGAAAAGTAAACTGGGTATGGCAGAAATTTAACTTAACATATAAAAGCTGGGGTGAAAAGACCACAATCAGAAAAAACAGAGGTCATAAAAAACTGGCCTGTACTCCCTAAGACAGGTGAAAGACTTCTTTGGAAAAGCTGGGTACTAGAGAAAGGTTGATCCTAATTTGTCAACTGCTTACACTCTGACAGATCTCACAATGGGAAAAGCTCCTTTCAAGGTGCAACAGTCTTGAGGAAGACGTAACATTTATAAAATTAAAAATTATCCTTTGTTCTAAACCTATGTTATAACTCCTAATTTAACTACAGAGTTTACCTTGTACACAGATGCATCAGAGGTTGGTTTAGGGGCACTGCTATCCCAGGATATTCAAGTTAAGAAGCACCCTGCGTGCTACATTAGCACGAAGCTGAGCAGCACAGAAAGGAGAAATTTGGCTTTGAAAGAGCATGACTGGCAATAAAGTGGGTTTCTAACCCTTAAAATACTATTTGCTAGGCAGGCACTTCACTTTGTTCACAGATCATGACTAGAAAATCAAATAGAAAACTCATTTCCTTGTCCAGGGGCAAAACAAATGAAAAAGGTACAAAATGCAGCTGTGCACAAGCTGAGAAAGTTCAGCGGAAGGAACAGAGTGAGGGGCGTGTCCTTGGTATATTTAGTTAATCTTGATTAACAGTCTTGTTACATGAAAAGTTTCTTTAAGGTTGTTGAAATGAAAGTGCTTACCCCGTTTTATCACATATTTATTTTATTGAAAGTTTTTCTTTTCTCAGCAAGAGTATAACTGTAGTTTTACTTACTATTAGCAAAATGCAAAGTTGTGCCATTGGCTATTATCCCTTCAACATGCAACTTTGTACAGATATGATCTAGCTAATAGAAATGTGGGTGGGTTGTCCAGGGTTGAAAACTCATCATTATGATTCCACAACCCTTGTGCTGGGAGAGGTGTAGTTCTAAGATTTTAGTTATGAAGAACGTGTGTGCACTTTTTAATGAGTACTCAAAATACATACTGCAGTACAGAGCGTGGAAATATTCTCACAGCAGTTTGATAGACTTCAAGTCTTAATTGACAATTTCTATGATATAAAAGGGAGTAGTCTGGAGCAATAAACTTAGAAAGTTAGTTCCACACATGGAGAATCAACTGAAGAAAGATCTAGAAGTGTGGCACTGTGGAGCCTATTTTGGGGTGAACTGTAACCTGTAGAATATAACTTGTAGAAGTACTTGTTCTTAGACCTGAAAGTTCAGTCTGGAAAAGGTCAGCAGCTTTGCATTTTCTTTATATTATACGACAGCCTGTATGCATTTATCTAGGTATTGTTTGTTTTCTTTTGAAACTGCAAAACCAAGTGAGCTAATCTTTTGGTTTGTGGATTACTGAATACTTTTTATTTTAATAATTTTGGGTCTCTTAAATGCCAACTAAAATATTGAACACAGAATGTCAAGAAGGTCAGAATGTTGCAAACACAGTCCGACACTGCACAACACGTGATGTGATGATTTTGCAGGGGGGCAAGCTCCCCTTCACCCCCCCCACACCCCCTGCACATTAATATATTCCAACTCTGAGATCGCACTACAGTGGGGAAAAGGGTAAATTTCCTAATCGCCACTGTTCCGTGATCTCTAATTACAAAATCAACCTCATCTGTGCAAATGCACTGTACATTCACTGAACCGGGACTCGCACAACTGAAGGATCTGCAACACGGGTCAGCCAGCCATAATTCGACAACCCATGGTCGCTGAACCTTCCCTCGGAATTTTAAATGTAAACCTAAATATATATATATATATATATATATACATATACATATATATATATATATATATATATATATATATATATATATATATATATATATATATATATATATAATGTGTGTGTGTGTGTGTATTGTCAGTAGCGCAACAGGCAGCATACTCACCTTCGGTGCAGAAGGCTATGGGTTCTATTCACACACCATGTAGATCAATTGCTAACATTGCTTTACAGGTACGGCATAATATGGTGCTGCACTCCTGGCTGTGCCATCCTTCTGGTGGATGTAAAAAATCCCATGGAACCTATTGAAAAGAGTAGGGGAAGCTCCCTGACCAAATTTCCCCTAGTATTATAAATACCACCTCAGCTCTCCCCTGAAAAGAGGCTACAAGCCTAGTTGAACCATCCCTGTCAACAAAGGATAGATATTGGGTTTCTTTCGAGTTGCCACCCTGGAAGATTTCTGCCTCGAACCCAGGGACTCCAGCATCTTGTAGCTCAGGTAGACTGCCACTCATGCTTGGACTTGAACAAGAGTTCAAGCAAACAGCTGCCGCAGCTTACTTGCATATGTTATTTAGGGTAAATGTGCCAGCCATGGTGAGGGAGTGGGGGGGGTGAAGATTAAAGCACCAGGCGGGAAGGCACTTTTAGGGTTACAGAGCAAGAAGGAATTTTAGGGTGGGGAGTAGGATGGGGATTTTATGTTTAAGGAAGGAAAAGAATTTTAGGGTTTGGGACTGGGAAGGGAGTTTTAGGGTTAATGTTAGGGTTCTGGCAGAGCTATGCGGTTTTACAGGCTATGGGATTGGGATGATAAAGTAGTTATGGGAGATCAAGTTAAAAGGGGTTTGAGTGCTTGACTTTTCTAGCAAAAGGCAGTGAGCAAGTCTATCAAAAGCAAACAGCATGAGAGCACATGCAGCAGATCCATGTACAATTATATATGAAAGTATATCTGTATCAACGTCATATATATATATATATATATATATATATATATATATATATATATAAAGATATAGATATATAGATATATATTATAGTTAGATAAATATAGATAGGTTAGGATGGGGAGGAGTCAAGTTAGTTATAATTTTCTGATGAATTTAGGTAGACCTATTTAGCAACAGAAAAAAAGGATTGTAATTACCAGTAATGGGGAATGGTTTTCTTTGTTGTTGTTAAACCATGGAGTTAGGGATATTAAGCAAAAGGGGTGCAAAATGAGAAGCACCCCCTCTCACATGGGGTGGATGATTCAGACCCATTCCAAACAAACTTGTCCTTGGAGTACAGGAGGTCTTCACATTCTGTGGTCCTTATTACCATCAAGTTCAATATTTTAATCACTGTGTTTATATATCTATCTAAACACACACACACACACACACACACACACACACACACACACACACACGTGTGTGTGTGTGTGTCAGAGTTTGCGTACTTATAAAAAACTAGTAATCTGATGTACTTAGCAAGTAATAGAGTAAAGTAGTGAAGAAATGTCCGTTTCTATATCAGACGATAAATATGCATTAGGTCTGTTACTGTATCACACAGGGTTATAGCTTTGATTAAAACAAACAATTACACAACATATATTTGCTAAGTGCACATTCCTAGAATAACTTGAATAGTCTCGTAAGTTTTGTATACCACAAGACTTCTTGCACTAACTTGCCTTGCCAGAGGGTTAGCTGAACTCACACAGCATATAACTTCATGGAAAGTATGAGCCTATTTCCTAAAATCATAGTGCAATAAATCTGAAAAATTTCAGTACAAAAATCCTGGCAGTTAAGACAATCAGCTACTAGAAAACATTCAACATACTTCATCAAACTGAAACTCTGCTTCACAGGAGAAGATCTTAGGAGTAGGCAAACTTCTGAACATCACATTTAACACAAGGATGTTAAATATCTGATTGTCGATTCCTACAATTCAAAATGTTTGATGGATTTATATGGACAAACATGCAAGGAAAGAAAAAGGGTGATTGGTGGTTTATATACTGAATTTGGCAGCAAATAGAACAGGTTAACGCAAGTAGTGATCAATAGATGGACTCGTATGCCTATGTTACGACATTTTCAGTACATAGTCAAGAAATAAAATGTGTGAAGACACTGGCATATTTTACAAGCTGAAAATCTGTTGAACAATGCATCCCAGAGATCTCTTTTTTAATGTATAGACCAGCATGCAATATAAATGACTCACTAACTTATAATGGCATTAATGGGTAAAACAGAAATGTGAGTGCATTAAAGGGTTCACATAAATGAGAGGTATGCCCACAGTGTGTTAACATGGAATAGAACTAAGTAAATATATTAGCTTTTGCCACATACAATCTTTGTAGAACCTGCATGTCCTCTCTGCAGCTACATGGATTTTTGCTGGATGGTCTTCTGTCCTTCCAAAGTAGATATGCTTGTGATGAATAAGTGTGTGTGTGTGTGTGTGTGTGTGTGTGTGTGTGTGTGTGTGTGTGTGTGTGTGTGTGTGTGTGAGTTTTCAGTCAAAAAAAAAAAACAATAAAGCATAAATCTGTAATATGACCCTAGCAAACGTAGGTAAACTGTGTAGTGCATTACACTTGTATTAGCATAGCTTCAGTTCTTCTCTAAATTATTGCAACATCCAAAACTGTGTCTTGTATTCCTATGTAATTGTCCTGCACCAAAATAGTGCCCTTAATCTGATAAATATAATTATCATAGCACTAAATAAATTAAGAAGCAATGGAAGTTTCTTTATTCTGTGAATTACTATCCTATAGATATTTTTGGAAATATTTCTTAGAAGTTTTTTTTTCACTTGTATATATCTTTTGAGAAGAATAAAACAAAATATAGATGAGCTCTATTGCAATTGAAGGTTAAAGCCCAAACTCTTAAAACAACTATATAAGTTCAACTACTTCCTAAAATCGAGTAGTTTTTGAGACATTCTAAGTTAACAATACCAATACTTTTAAAAAAGTGTTCATAATTTGGGACATATTCCCTAGTTATTCTTTGTTTTGTCTCTAACTCTGGAGATAAAAGATTGAACGTTATTGCATGGGGGAGGTGGGAGAGGACTAGAAATTGTTGTCTCTGGGGGGGGCCACATTGGCAGGACCCAAACAATTGTACTTGCACTAACAGAGCAGCATATATCATTAGTAGGCATGTGCGGCAGCATGCATGCATCTTGTGAAACAAACACTGCTGAAGGTCAAGCAGCAGCAAGGATTGAGAGTCAGGCACAAAATAAAAAAAAAGTATAGCTGCCACAACTGATAACAACACCTTTCTTCCCACTTACTCTCCCCCACCAGGGAAACAAATGGATCAGTGAGCTACCAGAAACGAATCAAAGGATCAATAGATTAGACTAGGGACAGGCTCAATGGTCATTGCAGAAGTTAGGAGATGAAAAAACGCATTAAAATCTAAACAAGTGCATATGACCGGGAAGCTGTTACACACAGAATTACCATTACAATGAAAAACTATTAACATTCATTTCACAATTGTGCCTTGTAAAATATAATGACATAGATTACACAAGTCACATGGAGAGGTTGATATCACAATGTATTAGAGGTGATGTCAGCCCTTTTTAAAATAGCCACACACTAATATGACACCTATACTGTGCCACACAAAGAAGAAATATTTGTCTATAGCAAAGATCTCTTTGAATAGCATCATCCATTAGCACAGGCCAGTATCCGGTTATCACAGAAACTACCTTATTCAGTAAAATATATACACAATGTCATTAACACATTATTTTCCTCAGAAACCTTGAATTCTGGCTTTAGACAATGGCCTGTGGTTGATTATTGTAAAGCTACACTATGCTTGCAATTTTCTCCTTGTAATCATATCCTCCAAAACTACTGAAACTGAATCTTACAAAAAAATTGGAGTTTTGCTAATTAAAAACTCATGTTTAATCAAATTTGCTTTATTCGGGATCTGTAATTGACTACTTAAATCATCAACTGCAGGAATCACTGAAACTGTATGTGTTAGTTAGAATCCAGAGCTTAATACCCTTCAAGAAGGTATGTTTGCTATGTTCATAGCTTGCATAGATTATGGTACCATTATGAATTATACTTGATTAAGAGAAAGACTTCATTTATTTGGAACTTTGATCATTATTTTAGAGGGATTGTGTTTTAGCGGATGTAGTTTCTGCATTTATTCACAGATCCCTCTAAAATACTTTGGCTTCATTTTTGATTAGTAACCAACCATTTCTAAACACATCAACCATGACTTTAAGAAGTTCAGATCTGAATACTACCTTTCAGTTGAGGTTAGGTGTACTTTCCATATAGCCAGCTCACTTCTACTTTTACTGTATGGATTAGCTGCACTAACTGATGTTCCTTAATCTTATAAGGTTAATTCTAAGTCCACCACCCGTATATTGATTAAGATTGCTGCCAGATTTTCATCTAATACACAATAACATATGGCTGTGGACTAGACTGAGTGGCCTGAATCACTGCAGCATCTAAACATTGTCCAGCCCTGTCTCATGCTTGCAAACATTTGGCAAAAAATCTAAACACTGTCCATCCCTGTCTCATGCTTGCAAACATTTGGCACAACATATAAATATTCTCCATCCCTGTTTTGTGCTTGCAAACATATGGCACAACATCTAAACATTGTCCATCCCTGTCTCATGCTTGCAAACATTTGGCACAACATCTAAACATTGTCCATCCCTGTCTCATGCTTGCAAACATTTGGCACAACACCTAAACATTGTCGATCCCTGCCTCATACTTGCAAATATTTGGCACAACATCTAAACATTGTCCAGCCCTGCCTCATGCTTGCAAACATTTGGCACAACATCTAAACATTGTCCAGCCATGTCTCATGCTTGCAAACATTTGGCACAACATCTAAACATTGTCCATCCCTGTCTTATGCTTGCAAACATTTGGCACAACACCTAAACATTGTCGATCCCTGCCTCATACTTGCAAATATTTGGCACAACATCTAAACATTGTCCAGCCCTGCCTCATGCTTGCAAACATTTGGCACAACATCTAAACATTGTCCAGCCATGTCTCATGCTTGCAAACATTTGGCACAACACCTAAACATTGTCGATCCCTGCCTCATGCTTGCAAATATTTGGCACAACATCTAAACATTGTCCAGCCCTGCCTCATGCTTGCAAACATTTGGTACAACATCTAGACATTGTCCAGCCCTATCTTGTGCTTGCAAACATTTGGCACAACATCTAAACATTGTCCAGCCCTATCTTGTGCTTGCAAACATTTGGCACAACATCTAAACATTGTCCATCCCTGTCTCATGCTTGCAAACATTTGGCACAACATCTAAATATTCTAAATCTCTGTCTTGTGCTTGCAAACATTTGGCACAACATCTAAACATTGTCCATCCCTGTCTCATACTTGCAAACATTTGGCACAACATCTAAACATTGTCCATCCCTGTCTCATACTTGCAAACATTTGGCACAACATCTAAATATTGTCCATCCCTGTAACATGCTTGCAAACATCTGGCACAACATCTAAACATTGTCCATCCCTGACTCATGCTTGCAAACATTTGGCACGACATCTGAACATTGTCCATCTCTGACTCATACTTGCAAACATTTGGCACAACATCTAAACATTGTCCATCCCTGCCTCATGCTTGCAAACTTTTGGCACAACATTAAAACATTGTCTATTGCTGTCTCATGCTTGCAAACATTTGGCACAACATCTAAACATTGTCCATCCCAATCTCATGCTTGCAAACATTTGGCACAACATCTAAACATTGTCCATCCCAGTCTCATGCTTGCAAACATTTGGCACAACATCTAAACAGTGTCCAGCCCTGTCTCATGCTTGCAAACATTTGGCACAACATCTAAACATTGTCCAGCCCCATCACATGCTTGCAATCATTTGGCACAACATCTAAACATTGTCCATCCCTGTCTCATGCTTGCAAACATTTGGCACAACATCTAAACATTGTCCATCCCTGTCTCATGCTTGCAAACATTTGGCACAACATCTAAATATTTTCCATCCCTGTCTTGTGCTTGCAAACATTCGGCACAACATCTAAACATTGTCCATCCCTGTCTCATACTTGCAAACATTTGGCACAACATCGAAACATTGTCCATCACTGTTTCATACTTGCAAATATTTAACACAACATCAAACATTGTCCATCCCTGTCTCATGCTTGCAAACATCTGGCACAACATCTAAACATTGTCCATCCATGTCTCATGCTTGCAAACATTTGGCACAACATCTGAACATTGTCCATCTCTGACTCATACTTGCAAACATTTGGCACATCATCTAAAAAATGTCCATCCCGGACTCATGCTTGCAAACTTTTGGCACAACATTAAAACATTGTCTTTTGCTGTATCATGCTTGCAAACATTTGGCACAACATCTAAACATTGTCCAGCCCTGTCTCATGCTTGCAAATATTTGGCACAACATCTTAACATTGTCCATCCGTGTCTCATGCTTGCAAACATTTGGCACAACATCTAAATATTCTAAATCTCTGTCTTGTGCTTGCAAACATTTGGCACAACATCTAAACCTTGTCCATCCCTGTCTCATACTTGCAAACATTTGGCACAACATCTAAACATTGTCCATCCCTGTCTCATACTTGCAAACATTTGGCACAACATCTAAACATTGTCCATCCCTGTCTCATGCTTGCAAACATCTGGCACAACATCTAAACATTGTCCATCCCTGTCTCATGCTTGCAAACATTTGGCACAACATCTGAACATTGTCCATCTCTGAGTCATACCTGCAAACATTTGGCACAACATCTAAACATTGTCCATCCCTGCCTCATGCTTGTAAACTTTTGGCACAACATTAAAACATTGTCTATTGCTGTCTCATGCTTGCAAACATTTGGCACAACATCTAAACATTGTCCATCCCTGTCTCATGCTTGCAAATATTTGGCACAACATCTAAACATTGTCCAGCCCTATCACGTGCTTGCAATCATTTGGCACAACATCTAAACATTGTCCATCCCTGTCTCATGCTTGCAAACATTTGGCACAACATCTAAACATTGTCCATCCCTGTCTCATACTTGCAAACATTTGGCACAACATCTAAATATTTTCCATCCCTGTGTTGTGCTTGCAAACATTCGGCACAACATCTAAACATTGTCCATCCCTGTCTTATACTTGCAAACATTTGGCACAACATCAAAACATTGTCCATCACTGTCTCATACTTGCAAACATTTAACACAACATCAAACATTGTCCATCCCTGTCTCATGCTTGCAAACATCTGGCACAACATCTAAACATTGTCCATCCCTGTCTCATGCTTGCAAACATTTGGCACAACATCTAAACAATGTCCATCCCGGACTCATGCTTGCAAACTTTTGGCACAACATCAAAACATTGTCCATTCCTGTCTCGTGCTTGCAAACATTTGGCACAAAGTCTAAACATTGTCCATCCCTGTCTCATACTTGCAAACATTTGGCACAACATCTAAACATTGTCCATTGCTGTCTCATGCTTGCAAACATTTGGCACAACATCTAAACATGGTCTATCCCTGTCTCATACATGCAAGAATTTTGCATATCATCTAAACATTGTCCATCCCTGTCTCATGCTTGCAAACATCTGGCACAACATCTAAACATTGTCCATCCCTGTCTCATGCTTGCAAACATTTGGCACAACATCTGAACATTGTCCATCTCTGACTCATACTTGCAAACATTTGGCACAACATCTAAACATTGTCCATCCCTGTCTCATGCTTGCAAATATTTGGCACAACATCTAAACATTGTCCATCCCTGTCTTGTGCTTGCAAACATTTGGCACAACATCTAAACATTGTCCACCCCTGTTTCATGTTTGCAAACATTTGGCACAACATCTAAACATTGTCCATCACTGTCTCATGCTTGCAAATATTTGGCACAACATCTAAACATTGTCCATCCCTGTCTCGTACCTGCAGAAATTTGGCACAACATCTAAATATTGTCCATCACTGTCTCATGCTTGCAAACATTTGGCACAACATGTAAACATTGTCCATCCCTGTCTCATGCTAGAAAACATTTGGCACAACATCTAAACATTGTCCATCCCTGTCTCATACTTGCAAACATTTGGCACAACATCTAAACATTGTCCATCCCTGTCTCATACATGCAAACATTTGGCACAACATCTAAACATTGTCCATCCCTGTCTCATACTTGCAAACATTTGGCACAACATCTAAACACTGTCCATCCCTGTCTCATGCTTGCAAACATTTGACACAACCTCTAAACATTGCCCATCCCTGTCTCATGCTTGCAAACATTTGGCACAGAATCTAAACATTGTCCATCCTTGTCTCATGCTTGCAAACATTTGGCACAACATCTAAATATTGTCCATCCCTGTCTCATACCTGCAAACATTTGGCACAACATCTAAACATTGTCCATCGCTGTCTCATGCTTGCATTTAGCACAACATCTAAACATTGTCCATCCCTGTCTCATGCTTACAAACATTTGGCACAACATCTAAACAATGTCCATCCCTGTCTCATACCTGCAAACATTTGGCACAACATCTAAACATAGTCCAAGCTGTCTTATGCTTGCAAACATTTGGCACAACATCTAAACATTGTCCATTGCTGTCTCATGCTTGCAAAAATTTGGCACAACATCTAAACATTGTCCATCCCTGTCTCGTGCTTGGAAACATTTGGCACAACATGTAAACATTGTCCATCCCTGTCTCATGCTTACAAACATCTGGCACAACATGTAAACATTGTCCATCCCTGTCTCATGCTTGCAAACATTTGGCACAACATCTAAACATTGTCCATCCCTGTCTCATACTTGCAAACTTTTGGCACAATGTCTAAACATTGTCCATCCCTGTCTCATACTTGCAAACTTGTCTCATACTTGCAAACTTTTGGCACAACATCTAAACATTGTCCATCACTGTTTCATGCCTGAAAACTTTTGGCACAACATCTAAACATTGTCCATCGCTGTTTCATGCTTGCAAACATTTGGCACAACATCTAAACATTGTCCATCCCTGTCTCATGTTTGCAAACATTTGGCACAACATCTATACATTGTCCATCCCTGTCTCATGCTTGCAAACATTTGGCACAATATCTAAACATTGTCCATCCCTGTCTCATAGCGGCAAATATTTGGCACAATATCTAAACATTGTCCATCCCTGCCTCATGCTTGCAAATGTTTGGCACTACATCTAAACATTGTCCATCCTTGTCTCATGTTTGCAAACATTTGGCACAACATCTAAACATTCTCCATTGATGTCTCATGCTTGCAAACATTTGGAACACCATCTAATCATTGTCCATCCCTGTCTCATAGTGGCAAACATTTGGCACAACATCTAAAACAAGGCCAGCTTACCCAGTTAGTTCAATTACTCACCCCCATTGGTTTAATAAACCATCTTGTATTGGAGATTTCGAGCCTCATGAGCCTTATTGTGAGCTGTTCGAACTGTTTGAATTGCTGCACTACCATTGCTTGTGGAGCTTGCCTTTTGATCATTTGCCTTGGTTTGTTGGTCACTTTGTTTTCGTGCGCTGGAGATTTGGTGATGGATTCGCGTCCGGCAGTTCCACTACGGATGGCAGCGGCACCGCGTTACATCGGTAGCGGTGAACTACTATTCTCAGCTTACGGGCCAGCTTACCCAGTTAGTTCAATTACTCACCCCCATTGGTTTAATAAACCATCTTGTATTGGAGATTTCGAGCCTCATTGCGAGCCTTATTGTGAGCTGTTCGAACTGTTTGAATTGCCGCACTACCATTGCTTGTGGAGCTTGCCTTTTGATCATTTGCCTTGGTTTGTTGGTCACTTTGTTTTTCGTACGTTGGAGATTTGGTGATGGATTCGGGTCCGGGCAGTTCCACTACGGATGGCAGCGGCACCGGCGTTACATCGGTAGCCGGTGAACTATCTCAGCTTACGGGCCAGCTTACCCAGTTAGTTCAATTACTCACCCCCATTGGTTTAATAAACCATCTTGTATTGGAGATTTCGAGCCTCATTGCGAGCCTTATTGTGAGCTGTTCGAACTGTTTGAATTGCCGCACTACCATTGCTTGTGGAGCTTGCCTTTTGATCATTTGCCTTGGTTTGTTGGTCACTTTGTTTTTCGTACGTTGGAGATTTGGTGATGGATTCGGGTCCGGGCAGTTCCACTACGGATGGCAGCGGCACCGGCGTTACATCGGTAGCCGGTGAACTATCTCAGCTTACGGGCCAGCTTACCCAGTTAGTTCAATTACTCACCCCCATTGGTTTAATAAACCATCTTGTATTGGAGATTTCGAGCCTCATTGCGAGCCTTATTGTGAGCTGTTCGAACTGTTTGAATTGCCGCACTACCATTGCTTGTGGAGCTTGCCTTTTGATCATTTGCCTTGGTTTGTTGGTCACTTTGTTTTTCGTACGTTGGAGATTTGGTGATGGATTCGCGTCCGGGCAGTTCCACTACGGATGGCAGCGGCACCGGCGTTACATCGGTAGCCGGTGAACTATCTCAGCTTACGGGCCAGCTTACCCAGTTAGTTCAATTACTCACCCCCATTGGTTTAATAAACCATCTTGTATTGGAGATTTCGAGCCTCATTGCGAGCCTTATTGTGAGCTGTTCGAACTGTTTGAATTGCCGCACTACCATTGCTTGTGGAGCTTGCCTTTTGATCATTTGCCTTGGTTTGTTGGTCACTTTGTTTTTCGTACGTTGGAGATTTGGTGATGGATTCGGGTCCGGGCAGTTCCACTATGGATGGCAGCGGCACCGGCGTTACATCGGTAGCCGGTGAACTATCTCAGCTTACGGGCCAGCTTACCCAGTTAGTTCAATTACTCACCCCCATTGGTTTAATAAACCATCTTGTATTGGAGATTTCGAGCCTCATTGCGAGCCTTATTGTGAGCTGTTCGAACTGTTTGAATTGCCGCACTACCATTGCTTGTGGAGCTTGCCTTTTGATCATTTGCCTTGGTTTGTTGGTCACTTTGTTTTTCGTACGTTGGAGATTTGGTGATGGATTCGGGTCCGGGCAGTTCCACTACGGATGGCAGCGGCACCGGCGTTACATCGGTAGCCGGTGAACTATCTCAGCTTACGGGCCAGCTTACCCAGTTAGTTCAATTACTCACCCCCATTGGTTTAATAAACCATCTTGTATTGGAGATTTCGAGCCTTATTGTGAGCTGTTCGAACTGTTTGAATTGCCGCACTACCATTGCTTGTGGAGCTTGCCTTTTGATCATTTGCCTTGGTTTGTTGGTCACTTTGTTTTTCGTACATTGGAGATTTGGTGATGGATTCAGGTCCGGGCAGTTCCACTACGGATGGCAGCGGCACCGGCGTTACATCGGTAGCCGGTGAACTATCTCAGCTTACGGGCCAGCTTACCCAGTTAGTTCTATTACTCACCCCCATTGGTTTAATAAACCATCTTGTATTGGAGATTTCGAGCCTCATTGCGAGCCTTATTGTGAGCTGTTCGAACTGTTTGAATTGCCGCACTACCATTGCTTGTGGAGCTTGCCTTTTGATCATTTGCCTTGGTTTGTTGGTCACTTTGTTTTTCGTACGTTGGAGATTTGGTGATGGATTCGGGTCCGGGCAGTTCCACTACGGATGGCAGCGGCACCGGCGTTACATCGGTAGCCGGTGAACTATCTCAGCTTACGGGCCAGCTTACCCAGTTAGTTCAATTACTCACCCCCATTGGTTTAATAAACCATCTTGTATTGGAGATTTCGAGCCTCATGAGCCTTATTGTGAGCTGTTCGAACTGTTTGAATTGCCGGACTACCATTGCTTGTGGAGCTTGCCTTTTGATCATTTGCCTTGGTTTGTTGGTCACTTTGTTTTTCGTACGTTGGAGATTTGGTGATGGATTCGGGTCCGGGCAGTTCCACTACGGATGGCAGCGGCACTGTTACATCGGTAGCGGTGAACTATCTCAACTTACGGGCCAGCTTACCCAGTTAGTTCAATTACTCACCCCATTGGTTTAATAAACCTGTCTCATGCTTGCAAACATTTGGCACAACATCTAAACATTGTCCATCCCTGTCTCATGCTTGCAAACATTTGGCACAACATCTAAACATTGTCCATCACTGTCTCATGCTTGCAAACATTTGGCACAACATCTAAACATTGTCCATCCCTGTCTCATGCTTGCAAACATTTGGCACAACATCTAAACATTGTCCATCCCTGTCTCATGCTTGCAAACATTTGGCACAACATCTAAACATTGTCCATCCCTGTCTCATGCTTGCAAACATTTGGCACAACATCTAAACATTGTCCATCCCTGTCTCATGCTTGCAAACATTTGGCACAACATCTAAACATTGTCCATCCCTGTCTCATGCTTGCAAACATTTGGCACAACATCTAAACATTGTCCATCCCTGTCTCATGCTTGCAAACATTTGGCACAACATCTAAACATTGTCCATCCCTGTCTCATGCTTGCAAACATTTGGCACAACATCTAAACATTGTCCATCCCTTTCTCATGCTTGCAAACATTTGGCACAACATCTAAACATTGTCCATCCCTGTCTCATGCTTGCAAACATTTGGCACAACATTTAAACATTGTCCATCCCTGTCTCATGCTTGCAAACATTTGGCACAACATCTAAACATTGTCCATCCCTGTCTCATGCTTGCAAACATCTGGCACAACATCGAAACATTGTCCATCCCTGTCTCATGCTTGCAAACATTTGGCACAACATCTAAACATAGTCCATTGCTGTCTCATGCTTGCAGACATTTGGCACATCATCTAAACATTGTCCATCCCTGTCTCATGCTTGCAAACATTTGGCACAACATCTAAACATTGTCCATCCCTGTCTCATGCTTGCAAACATTTGGCACAACATCTAAACATTGTCCATCCCTGTCTCATGCTTGCAAACATTTGGCACAACATCTAAACATTGTCCATCCCTGTCTCATGCTTGCAAACATTTGGCACAACATCTAAACATTGTCCATCCCTGTCTCATGCTTGCAAACATTTGGCACAACATCTAAACATTGTCCATCCCTGTCTCATGCTTGCAAACATTTGGCACAACATCTAAACATTGTCCATCCTTGTCTCATGCTTGCAAACATTTGGCACAACATCTAAACATTGTCCATCCCTGTCTCATGCTTGCAAACATTTGGCACAACATCTAAACATTGTCCATCCCTGTCTCATACTTGCAAACATTTGGCACAACATCTAAACATTGTCCATCCCTGTCTCATGCTTGCAAACATTTGGCACAACATCTAAACATTGTCCATCCCTGTCTCATGCTTGCAAACATTTGGCACAACATCTAAACATTGTCCATCCCTGTCTCATGCTTGCAAACATTTGGCACAACATCTAAACATTGTCCATCCCTGTCTCATGCTTGCAAACATTTGGCACAACATCTAAACATTGTCCATCCCTGTCTCATGCTTGCAAACATTTGGCACAACATCTAAACATTGTCCATCCCTGTCTCATGCTTGCAAACATTTGGCACAACATCTAAACATTGTCCATCCCTGTCTCATGCTTGCAAACATTTGGCACAACATCTAAACATTGTCCATCCCTGTCTCATGCTTGCAAACATTTGGCACAACATCTAAACATTGTCCATCCCTGTCTCATGCTTGCAAACATTTGGCACAACATCTAAACATTGTCCATCCCTGTCTCATGCTTGCAAACATTTGGCACAACATCTAAACATTGTCCATCACTGTCTCATGCTTGCAAACATTTGGCACAACATCTAAACATTGTCCATCCCTGTCTCATGCTTGCAAACATTTGGCACAACATGTAAACATTGTCCATCCCTGTCTCATGCTAGAAAACATTTGGCACAACATCTAAACATTGTCCATCCCTGTCTCATGCTTGCAAACATTTGGCACAACATCTAAACATTGTCCATCCCTGTCTCATGCTTGCAAACATTTGGCACAACATCTAAACATTGTCCATCCCTGTCTCATACTTGCAAACATTTGGCACAACATCTAAACATTGTCCATCCCTGTCTCATGCTTGCAAACATTTGGCACAACATCTAAACCTTGTCCATCCCGGTCTCATGCTTGCAAACATTTGGTACAACATCTAAACATTGTCCATCCCTGTCTCATGCTTGCAAACATTTGGCACAACATCTAAACATTGTCCATCCCTGTCTCATGCTTGCAAACATTTGGCACAACATCTAAACATTGTCCATCCCTGTCTCATGCTTGCAAACATCTGGCACAACATGCAAACATTTTCCATCGCTGTCTCATGCTTGCAAACATTTGGCACAACATCTAAACATTGTCCATCCCTGTCTCATGCTTGCAAACATTTGGCACAGAATCTAAACATTGTCCATCCTTGTCTCATGCTTCAAACATTTGGCACAACATTTAAACATTGTCCATCCCTGTCTCATGCTTGCAAACATTTGGCACAACATCTAAATATTGTCCATCCCTGTCTCATGCTTGCAAACATTTGGCACAACATCTAAACATTGTCCATCCCTGTCTCATGCTTGCAAACATTTGGCACAACATCTAAACATTGTCCATCCCTGTCTCATGCTTGCAAACATTTGGCACAACATCTAAACATTGTCCATCCCTGTCTCATGCTTGCAAACATTTGGCACAACATCTAAACATTGTCCATCCCTGTCTCATGCTTACAAACATTTGGCACAACATCTAAACATTGTCCATCCCTGTCTCATGCTTGCAAACATTTGGCACAACATCTAAACATTGTCCATCCCTGTCTCATGCTTGCAAACATTCGACACAACATCTAAACATTGTCCATCCTTGTCTCATGCTTGCAAACATTTGGCACAACATCTAAACATTGTCCATCCCTGCCTCATGCTTGCAAACTTTTGGCACAACATTAAAACATTGTCTATTGCTGTCTCATGCTTGCAAACATTTGGCACAACATCTAAACATTGTCCATCCCTGTCTCATGCTTGCAAACATTTGGCACAACATCTAAACATTGTCCATCCCTGTCTCATGTTTGCAAACATTTGGCACAACATCTAAACATTGTCCATCCCTGTCTCATGCTTGCAAATATTTGGCACAACATCTAAACATTGTCCATCCCTGTCTCATGCTTGCAAACATTTGGCACAACATCTAAACATTGTCCATCACTGTCTCATGTTTGCAAACATTTGGCACAACATCTAAACATTGTCCATCCCTGTCTCATGCTTGCAAACATTTGGCACAACATCTAAACATTGTCCATCCCTGTCTCATGCTTGCAAACATTTGGCACAACATCTAAACATTGTCCATCCCTGTCTCATGCTTGCAAACATTTGGCACAACATCTAAACATTGTCCATCCCTGTCTCATGCTTGCAAACATTTGGCACAACATCTAAACATTGTCCATCCCTGTCTCATGCTTGCAAACATTTGGCACAACATCTAAACATTGTCCATCCCTGTCTCATGCTTGCAAATATTTGGCACAACATCTAAACATTGTCCATCCCTGTCTCATGCTTGCAAACATTTGGCACAACATCTAAACATTGTCCATCCCTGTCTCATGCTTGCAAACATTTGGCACAACATCTAAACATTGTCCATCCCTGTCTCATGCTTGCAAACATTTGGCACAACATCTAAACATTGTCCATCCCTGTCTCATGCTTGCAAACATTTGGCACAACATCTAAACATTGTCCATCCCTGTCTCATACTTGCAAACATTTGGCACAACATCTAAACACTGTCCATCCCTGTCTCATGCTTGCAAACATTTGGCACAGAATCTAAACATTGTCCATCCTTGTCTCATGCTTGCAAACATTTGGCACAACATCTAAACATTGTCCATCCCTGTCTCATGCTTGCAAACATTTGGCACAACATCTAAACATTGTCCATCCCTGTCTCATGCTTGCAAACATTTGGCACAACATCTAAACATTGTCCATCCCTGTCTCATGCTTGCAAACATTTGGCACAACATCTAAACATTGTCCATCCCTGTCTCATGCTTGCAAACATTTGGCACAACATCTAAACATTGTCCATCCCTGTCTCATGCTTGCAAACATTTGGCACAACATCTAAACATTGTCCATCCCTGTCTCATGCTTGCAAACATTTGGCACAACATCTAAACATTGTCCATCCCTGTCTCATGCTTGCAAACATTTGGCACAACATCTAAACATTGTCCATCCCTGTCTCATGCTTGCAAACATTTGGCACAACATCTAAACATTGTCCATCCCTGTCTCATACTTGCAAACATTTGGCACAACATCTAAACACTGTCCATCCCTGTCTCATGCTTGCAAACATTTGGCACAGAATCTAAACATTGTCCATCCTTGTCTCATGCTTGCAAACATTTGGCACAACATCTAAACATTGTCCATCCCTGTCTCATGCTTGCAAACATTTGGCACAACATCTAAACATTGTCCATCCCTGTCTCATGCTTGCAAACATTTGGCACAACATCTAAACATTGTCCATCCCTGTCTCATGCTTGCAAATATTTGGCACAACATCTAAACATTGTCCATCCCTGTCTCATGCTTGCAAACATTTGGCACAACATCTAAACATTGTCCATCCCTGTCTCATGCTTGCAAACATTTGGCACAACATCTAAACATTGTCCATCCCTGTCTCATGCTTGCAAACATTTGGCACAACATCTAAACATTGTCCATCACTGTCTCATGCTTGCAAACATTTGGCACAACATCTAAACATTGTCCATCCCTGTCTCATGCTTGCAAACATTTGGCACAACATCTAAACATTGTCCATCCCTATCTCATGCTTGCAAACATTTGGCACAACATCTAAACATTGTCCATCCCTGTCTCATGCTTGCAAACATTTGGCACAACATCTAAACATTGTCCATCCCTGTCTCATGCTTGCAAACATTTGGCACAACATCTAAACATTGTCCATCCCTGTCTCATGCTTGCAAACATTTGGCACAACATCTAAACATTGTCCATCCCTGTCTCATGCTTGCAAACATCTGGCACAACATGTAAACATTGTCCATCGCTGTCTCATGCTTGCAAACATTTGACACAACATCTAAACATTGTCTATCACTGTCTCATGCTTGCAAACATTTGGCACAACCTCTAAACATTGTCCATCCCTTTCTCATGCTTCAAACATTTGGCACAACATCTAAACATTGTCCATCCCTGTCTCATGCTTGCAAACATTTGGCACAACATCTAAACATTGTCCATCCCTGTCTCATGCTTGCAAACATTTGGCACAACATCTAAACATTGTCCATCCCTGTCTCATGCTTGCAAACATTTGGCACAACATCTAAACATTGTCCATCCCTGTCTCATGCTTGCAAACATTTGGCACAACATCTAAACATTGTCCATCCCTGTCTCATGCTTGCAAACATTTGGCACAACATCTAAACATTGTCCATCCCTGTCTCATGCTTGCAAACATTTGGCACAACATCTAAACATTGTCCATCCCTGTCTCATGCTTGCAAATATTTGGCACAACATCTAAACATTGTCCATCCCTGTCTTGTGCTTGCAAACATTTGGCACAACATCTAAACATTGTCCATTGCTGTCTCATGCTTGCAAACATTTGGCACAACATCTAAACATTGTCCATCCCTGTCTCATGCTTGCAAACATTTGGCACAACATCTAAACATTGTCCATCCCTGTCTCATGCTTGCAAACATTTGGCACAACATCTAAACATTGTCCATCCCTGTCTCATGCTTGCAAACATTTGGCACAACATCTAAACATTGTCCATCCCTGTCTCATGCTTGCAAACATTTGGCACAACATCTAAACATTGTCCATCCCTGTCTCATGCTTGCAAACATTTGGCACAACATCTAAACATTGTCCATCCCTGTCTCATGCTTGCAAACATTTGGCACAACATCTAAACATTGTCCATCCCTGTCTCATGCTTGCAAACATTTGGCACAACATCTAAACATTGTCCATCCCTGTCTCATGCTTGCAAACATTTGGCACAACATCTAAACATTGTCCATCCCTGTCTCATGCTTGCAAACATTTGGCACAACATTTAAACATTGTCCATCCCTGTCTCATGCTTGCAAACATTTGGCACAACATCTAAATATTGTCCATCCCTGTCTCATACCTGCAAACATTTGGCACAACATCTAAACATTGTCCATCCCTGTCTCATGCTTGCAAACATTTGGCACAACATCTAAACATTGTCCATCCCTGTCTCATGCTTGCAAACATTTGGCACAACATCTAAACATTGTCCATCCCTGTCTCATGCTTGCAAACATTTGGCACAACATCTAAACATTGTCCATCCCTGTCTCATGCTTGCAAACATTTGGCACAACATCTAAACATTGTCCATCCCTGTCTCATGCTTGCAAATATTTGGCACAACATCTAAACATTGTCCATCCCTGCCTCATGCTTGCAAACATTTGGCACAACATCTAAACATTGTCCATCCCTGTCTCATGCTTGCAAACATTTGGCACAACATCTAAACATTGTCCATCCCTGTCTCATGCTTGCAAACATTTGGCACAACATCTAAACATTGTCCATCCCTGTCTCATGCTTACAAACATTTGGCACAACATCTAAACATTGTCCATCCCTGTCTCATGTTTGCAAACATTTGGCACAACATCTAAACATTGTCCATCCCTGTCTCATGCTTGCAAACATTTGGCACAACATCTAAACATTGTCCATCCCTGTCTCATGCTTGCAAACATTTGGCACAACATCTAAACATTGTCCATCCCTGTCTCATGCTTGCAAACATTTGGCACAACATCTAAACATTGTCCATCCCTGTCTCATGCTTGCAAACATTTGGCACAACATCTAAACATTGTCCATCCCTGTCTCATGCTTGCAAACATTTGGCACAACATCTAAACATTGTCCATCCCTGTCTCATGCTTGCAAACATTTGGCACAACATCTAAACATTGTCCATCCCTGTCTCATGCTTGCAAACATTTGGCACAACATCTAAACATTGTCCATCCCTGTCTCATGCTTGCAAACATTTGGCACAACATCTAAACATTGTCCATCACTGTCTCATGCTTGCAAACATTTGGCACAACATCTAAACATTGTCCATCCCTGTCTCATGCTTGCAAACATTTGGCACAACATCTAAACATTGTCCATCCCTGCCTCATGCTTGGAAACATTTGGCACAACATCTAAACATTGTCCATCCCTGTCTCATGCATGCAAACATTTGGCACAACATCTAAACATTGTCCATCCTTGTCTCATGCTTGCAAACATTTGGCACAACATCTAAACATTGTCCATCCCTGTCTCATGCTTGCAAACATTTGGCACAACATCTAAACATTGTCCATCCCTGTCTCATGCTTGCAAACATTTGGCACAACATCTAAACATTGTCCATCCCTGTCTCATGCTTGCAAACATTTGGCACAACATCTAAACATTGTCCATCCCTGTCTCATGCTTGCAAACATTTGGCACAACATCTAAACATTGTCCATCCCTGTCTCATGCTTGCAAACATTTGGCACAACATCTAAACATTGTCCATCACTATCTCATGCTTGCAAACATTTGGCACAACATGTAAACATTGTCCATCCCTGTCTCATGCTTGCAAACATCTGGCACAACATGCAAACATTGTCCATCGCTGTCTCATGCTTGCAAACATTTGACACAACATCTAAACATTGTCTATCACTGTCTCATGCTTGCAAACAATTGGCAGAACATCTAAACCTTGACCATCCCTGTCTCATACTTGCAAACATTTGGCACAACATGTAAACATTGTCCATCCCTGTCTCATGCTTACAAACATTTGGCACAACATCTAAACATTGTCCGTCCCTGTCTCATGCTTGCAAACATTTGGCACAACATCTAAACATTGTCCATCCCTGTCTCATGCTTGCAAACATTTGGCACAACATCTAAACATTGTCCATCCCTGTCTCATGCTTGCAAACATTTGGCACAACATCTAAACATTGTCCATCCCTGTCTCATGCTTGCAAACATTTGGCACAACATCTAAACATTGTCCATCCCTGTCTCATACTTGCAAACATTTGGCACAACATCTAAACATTGTCCATCCCTGTCTCATGCTTGCAAACATTTGGCACAACATCTAAACATTGTCCATCCCTGTCTCATGCTTGCAAACATTTGGCACAACATCTAAACATTGTCCATCCCTGTCTCATGCTTGCAAACATTTGGCACAACATCTAAACATTGTCCATCCCTGTCTCATGCTTGCAAACATTTGGCACAACATCTAAACATTGTCCATCCCTGTCTCATGCTTGCAAACATTTGGCACAACATCTAAACATTGTCCATCCCTGTCTCATGCTTGCAAACATTTGGCACAACATGTAAACATTGTCCATCCCTGTCTCATGCTTGCAAACATCTGGCACAACATGTAAACATTGTCTGTCGCTGTCTCATGCTTGCAAACATTTGACACAACATCTAAACATTGTCCATCCCTGTCTCATGCTTGCAAACATTTGGCACAACATCTAAACATTGTCCATCCCTGTCTCATGCTTGCAAACATTTGGCACAACATCTAAACATTGTCCATCCCTGTCTCATGCTTGCAAACATTTGGCACAACATCTAAACATTGTCCATCCCTGTCTCATGCTTGCAAACATTTGGCACAACATCTAAACATTGTCCATCCCTGTCTCATGCTTGCAAACATTTGGCACAACATCTAAACATTGTCCATCCCTGTCTCATGCTTGCAAACATTTGGCACAACATCTAAACATTGTCCATCACTGTCTCATGCTTGCAAACATTTGGCACAACATCTAAACATTGTCCATCCCTGTCTCATACCTGCAAACATTTGGCACAACATCTAAACATAGTCCAAGCTGTCTTATGCTTGCAAACATTTGGCACAACATCTAAACATTGTCCATCCCTGTCTCATGCTTGCAAACATTTGGCACAACATCTAAACATTGTCCATCCCTGTCTCATGCTTGCAAACATTTGGCACAACATCTAAACATTGTCCATCCCTGTCTCATGCTTGCAAACATTTGGCACAACATCTAAACATTGTCCATCCCTGTCTCATGCTTGCAAACATTTGGCACAACATCTAAACATTGTCCATCCCTGTCTCATGCTTGCAAACATTTGGCACAACATCTAAACATTGTCCATCCCTGTCTCATGCTTGCAAACATTTGGCACAACATCTAAACATTGTCCATCCCTGTCTCATGCTTGCAAACATTTGGCACAACATCTAAACATTGTCCATCCCTGTCTCATGCTTGCAAACATTTGGCACAACATCTAAACATTGTCCATCCCTGTCTCATGTTTGCAAACATTTGGCACAACATCTAAACATTGTCCATCCCTGTCTCATGCTTGCAAACATTTGGCACAACATCTAAACATTGTCCATCCCTGTCTCATGCTTGCAAACATTTGGCACAACATCTAAACATTGTCCATCCCTGTCTCATGCTTACAAACATTTGGCACAACATCTAAACATTGTCCATCCCTGTCTCATGCTTGCAAACATTTGGCACAACATCTAAACATTGTCCATCCCTGTCTCATGCTTGCAAACATTTGGCACAACATCTAAACATTGTCCATCCTTGTCTCATGCTTGTAAAAATTTGACACAACATCTAAACATTGTCCATCGCTGTCTCATGCTTGCAAACATTTGGCACAACATCTAAACCTTGACCATCCCTGTCTCATGCTTGCAAACATTTGGAACATCTAAACATTGTCCATCCCTGTCTCATGCATGCAAACATTTGCCACAACATCTAAACATTGTCCGTCCCTGTCTCATGCTAGAAAACATTTGGCACAACATCTAAACATTGTCCGTCCCTTTCTCATGCTTGCAAACATTTGGCACAACATCTAAACATTGTCCATCCCTGCCTCATGCTTGCAAACATTTGGCACAACATCTAAACATTGTCCATCCCTGTCTCATGCTTGCAAACATTTGGCACAACATCTAAACATTGCCCATCCCTGTCTCATGCTTGCAAACATTTGGCACAACATCTAAACATTGTCCATCCCTGTCTCATGCTTGCAAACATTTGGCACAACATCTAAACATTGTCCATCCCTGTCTCATGCTTGCAAACATTTGGCACAACATCTAAACATTGTCCATCCCTGTCTCATGCTTGCAAACATTTGGCACAACATCTAAACATTGTCCATCCCTGTCTCATGCTTGCAAACATTTGGCACAACATCTAAACATTGTCCATCCCTGTCTCATGCTTGCAAACATTTGGCACAACATCTAAACATTGTCCATCCCTGTCTCATACTTGCAAACATTTGGCACAACATCTAAACATTGTCCATCCCTGTCTCATGCTTGCAAACATTTGGCACAACATCTAAACATTGTCCATCCCTGTCTCATGCTTGCAAACATTTGGCACAACATCTAAACATTGTCCATCCCTGTCTCATGCTTGCAAACATTTGGCACAACATCTAAACATTGTCCATCCCTGTCTCATGCTTGCAAACATTTGGCACAACATCTAAACATTGTCCATCCCTGTCTCATGCTTGCAAACATTTGGCACAACATCTAAACATTGTCCATCCCTGTCTCATGCTTGCAAACATTTGGCACAACATCTAAACATTGTCCATCCCTGTCTCATGCTTGCAAACATTTGGCACAACATCTAAACATTGTCCGTCCCTGTCTCATGCTTGCAAACATTTGGCACAACATCTAAACATTGTCCATCCCTGTCTCATACTTGCAAACATTTGGCACAACATCTAAACATTGTCCATCCCTGTCTCATGCTTGCAAACATTTGGCACAACATCTAAACATTGTCCATCCCTGTCTCATGCTTGCAAACATTTGGCACAATATCTAAACACTGTCCATCCCAGTCTCCTGATTGCAGACATTTGAAGCAACATCTAAACATTGCCCATCCCGGTCTCATGCTTGCAAACATTTGACACAACATCTAAACATTGTCCATCCCTGTCTCATGCTTGCAAACATTTGGCACAACATCTAAACATTGTCCATCCCTGTCTCATGCTTGCAAACATTTGGCACAACATCTAAACATTGTCCATCACTGTCTCATGCTTGCAAACATTTGACACAACATCTAAACATTGTCTATCACTGTCTCATGCTTGCAAACATTTGGCACAACATCTAAACCTTGTCCATCCCTGTCTCATGCTTACAAACATATGGCACAGAATCTAAACATTGTCCATCCCTGTCTCATGCTAGAAAACATTTGGCACAACATGTAAACATTGTCCATCCCTACCTCATGCTTGCAAACATTTGGCACAACATGTCAACATTGTCCATCCCTGTCTCATGCTTGCAGACATCTGGCACAACATCTAAACATTGTCCGTCCCTGTCTCATGCTTGCGAACATTTGGCACAACATCTAAACATTGTCCATCCCTTTCTCATACATGCAAACATTTTGCAGAACATCTAAAGATTGTCCATCCCTGTCTCATGCTTGCAAACATTTGAAACAACATCTAAACATTGTCCATCCCTGTCTCATGCTTGCAAACATCTGGCACAACATCTAAACATTGTCCATCCCTGTCTCATGCTTGCAAACATTTGGCACAACATCTAAACATTGTCCATCCCTGTCTCATGCTTGCAAACATTTGGCACAACATCTAAACATTGTCCATCCCTGTCTCATGCTTGCAAACATTTGGCACAACATCTAAACATTGTCCATCCCTGTCTCATGCTTGCAAACATTTGGCACAACATCTAAACATTGTCCATCCCTGTCTCATGCTTGCAAACATTTGGCACAACATCTAAACATTGTCCATCCCTGTCTCATACTTGCAAACATTTGGCACAACATCTAAACACTGTCCATCCCTGTCTCATGCTTGCAAACATTTGGCACAGAATCTAAACATTGTCCATCCTTGTCTCATGCTTGCAAACATTTGGCACAACATTTTATTTGATTTATTTTATTTATTTTTATTTTACATTTGTTGACCAGGCTAGTCTGGCTGGATACATGTCCATTTTCAGCAGAGGCCTGAGGAGAAAAGCTCCACTATATACTAAGTACATTACATAAAACAATTGACTACTCTAAGATATAGCTAAATCAGAAATTACAAAAATAAAAAGAATGAAAGATAATTTCAAAGAGAAAACAAGTTTACAATATGCAGTTCATTAAATATCAACAATTGTACAAAAATGTACATACTTAAATCTCAACAGTAAAGGAACAGAACTGAAATAGGGTAGAGATGAAAAGAGTGGTGGAGAAACAGAGTGAGAGAGGATGGTTAGTCAGGTGTATTGCAGGAACAAAGCCAATGATTTTGGAAGTACAGTTTAATTTTCTGTTTGAAAAGTGGCAGGGATGTAGTCAGAGTTATGTCACTAGGTAAGAGATTCCAACTTCTACCTATTGTGTTAGTGAATAGAGAATCACCTGCTGTATTGTTTGCCTTTATAGATCTTGTCATGAGTTTACTAGAGGAGCGAAGTGAGTTAAGATTGTTGTAAGGGATTAGAAGTGGAGAGAGTATTGGGGTGTTGTCTGGTAGGTGTAATATGTTGTGGGCAATAGTGAGTTGAGGAATTATAAGGTAGTTTTGAAATTCAAGCCAGCCTAGTTGTTTTAGGTTTATACAATGGTGGGTCCTAAAGGTTATTAGTGGTTAGTGGCCATGTTGTTATAGCAAGTTGCAAGTTTGTTAAGATTAATTTTCTTAAGGTTTGTATAAATAGGGGAAGCATATAGGAGAGTTGATAAAAGATGAGATTTTGCAATCTTGGTTCTAGTTGCTGGGGTTAGAAAAGGTTTGATGCATATAGGGATCCTATTTTCTGTTAACTAGCTTGATGTTGTTGTTAATGTGCTGATCGAAGGAGAGATTATTGTCAATGGTTATTCCTAAAAGTTTTGTAGTAGGATCAGGTGAGATGATAGTACCATTATTTGAGGAGATGGTAAAGTTTAAAGGGGGCGACCGAGTGGTGGGGAGAAGAGGAGGAGTTTTGTTTTTTTGGCATTTAGTAGGAGAAACCGTCTTGAAAACCATGTTTCTACAGTATTAAAGGTATTTTGGGTCAGTGAGATCAGTTCTGTAGAGGATGGTGCCGAGCAGAAAAGGGTTGAATCATCTGTGTATTGTATGCAGGTTGCTTGTGGGATTGCAGTCTGAAGATCGTTAATAAAGGGAGAACAGAAGTGGACCAAGAATGGAGCCCTGGGGAACTCCGATGGAAATGGGCAAGAGTGATGAGATATGGTTTTCCCATATTACTGCTTGTTGTCTGTTGTTAAGATAAGATCTAAACCAATTAATGGCGAATTTATCACAAGAGAGAGATTCAAGAATGTTTATTAAGAGAGAGTGGTTGACCATGTCAAAAGCTTTAGAGAGATCAATGAAAAGAGCGGAAGAGAGAGTATTGTTGTTTCGATTTTTGTTGATAGTATCTATGTAACCAACTAAGTGCTTTCACTCTTGTAGGGCATCTTCAGACTCAGTTTTCCACATTTGATCACAGTCATTAAATACACATATCAATTAACAATACAATCAGTAGATAATTGATTACAATAAATCCATCTTCCCATTCATCAGATTTTAACCATTACATTGTCATTAAGCTGGTTTTACATAATTATATGTCTATAAACACCCAACTTTTCTTGTAATGGTAACTTGTACAAAGTGTTTTAATGCCAAAGCCAAAGTAATGTACTAGTGTAAAGATTGCAGTACTATTGTGCCTCTAATAGAAACAATATATATAAACACAATATTGAAAATGAGTATACACAATGTGTAAAATTAAATTGAGTATGTTGAAAATCCATACATAACTGTAACCCTAATACAGCTACACAAAAAAAAAAAAACCTCTCTATTGTTTCTGTATATTAATTACAAGCAATATACATGCTAAAGATAGGGTATCGTTAATGCCAGGTGCACTGCTAGCATCTGGTCGCACCTGCCATATGCATTCCCTAACCTGCAAGATGGGTTTGTAATCACCCCCAAAATCCTTTGTATATAGTCTATCTGTAACAAAAAATAAAAATTTCTTAAAATTTGTGCAATCTTTTGTGTGGTTGTATAAGGAATTAGTTGATTTCTTGTTTTTGATGTCCCTGTTGTGTTCTAAGATTCTTTGTCTCAATTTTCTTGTTGTCATACCTACGTAAAAGGCTGGACAGGATAAACAGGTAGCCATGTAAATGACCATTTTGGTATTGCAATTGCAATAACCAGGACTCCTCAACGTCCTCTTAAAATTCCCCACTGAAACATATGGGCCATCATTACTATATTTGCATCTTTTGCAATTACCACATTTGGCCATCTTAGGAGGCCTTTGACCAGTGGACATAGGTGTTCTCTCCAAGTGTTCTTTAATGTTTAAACCCCTGCTATTAATAAAAAGGAGAAACTTCCCTAGTGTATCTTGCATATCTATGGGGAGTATACTTTTCCATGTCCCTTGGATGATATTTTTGACTTCAGTGGCCATGGAATTACCCCATGGACGTGCTTACTACAGTTCAACAAGACATTATTAGAAGAAGGGCTACAGATTTCAGGCCTATTCTGGTAGACAGTCAAAGGGATGAAGGCAACAACAATACTAATAAACAAAAAGTGAGGAATATTCCAACTGGTATGGTCATACAACACAATTCCACGGCTAATGAGGAGTTGAGGAGTCCAGGTTATTGCAATTGTAATACCAAAATGGTCATTTACGTGGCTACCTGTTTATCCTGTCCAGCCTTTTACGTAGGTATGACCACAAGAAAATATACAAAGGATTTTGGGGGTGACTAGAAAACCATCTTGGAGGTTAGGGAATGCATGTGGCAGGTGCGACTAGATGCTAGCAGCGCACCTGGCATCAACGATACCCTATCTTTAGCATGTATATTGAAACATAAGGCTGCTTGTGTTTAATATACAGAAACAATAGAGAGTTTTTTGATTTTTTTTGTGCAGCTGTATTAGGGTTACATTCATGTATGGATTTTTCAACATACTCAATTTAATTTTACACACTGTGTTTACTCATTTTCAATATTGTGTTTATATATATATTGTTTCTATTAGAGACACAACAGTACTGCAGTCTTTACACTAGTGCATTACTTTGGCTTTGGCATTAAAACACTTTGTACAAGTTACCATTACAAGAAAAGTTGGGTGTTTATAGACATATAATTATGTAAAATTAGCTTAATGACAGTGTAAATGTTAAAACCTGATTAATGGGAAGATGGATTTATTGTAATCAATTATCTACTGACTGTATTGTTAATTTATATGTGTATTTAATGGCTGTGATCAAATGTAGAAAACTGACTCTGAAGATGCCCTACAAGGGTGAAAGCGCTTAGTCGGTTACATTTAATGCTTCTAATAAAAGTCTTGGTGATTTTACTTTGGTATCACCAGTGCTTTTTACTAGTTCATTTTCTTGTTGGAATTACCAGTGATTTGGCACAACATCTAAATATTGTCCATCCCTGTCTCATACCTGCAAACATTTGGCACAACATCTAAACATTGTCCATCGCTGTCTCATGCTTGCATTTAGCACAACATCTAAACATTGTCCATACCTGTCTCATGCTTGCAAACATTTGACACAACATCAAAACATTGTCCATCCCTGTCTCATGCTTACAAACATTTGGCACAACATCTAAACATTGTCCATTGCTGCCTCATGCTTGCAAAAATTTGGCACAACATCTAAACATTGTCCATCCCTGTGTCGTGCTTGGAAACATTTGGCACAACATACAAACATTGTCCATCCCTGTCTCATACTTGCAAACTTTTGGCACAATGTCTAACATTGTCCATCCCTGTCTCATACTTGCAAACTTTTGGCACAACATCTAAACATTGTCCATCACTGTTTCATGCTTGCAAACATTTGGCACAACATCTAAACATTGTCCATCCCTGTCTCATGTTTGCAAACATTTGGCACAACATCTATACATTGTCCATCCCTGTCTCATGCTTGCAAATATTTGGCACAATATCTAAACATTGTCCATCCCTGCCTCATGCTTGCAAACATTTGGCACAACATCTAAACATTCTCCATCCCTGTCTCATGTTTGCAAAAATTTGGAGCAACATCTAAACATTGTCCATCACTGTCTCATGCTTGCAAACATTTGGAACAACATCTAAACATTGTCCATCTCCGTTTCATGTTTGCAAAAATTTGGAGCAACATCTAAACATTGTCCATCACTGTCTCATGCTTGCAAACATTTGGAACAACATCTAAACATTGTCCATCCCTGTCTCATGCTTGCAAACATTTGGCACAACATGTAAACATTGTCCATCCCTGTCTCATGCTTACAAACATCTGGCACAACATGTAAACATTGTCCATCCCTGTCTCATGCTTGCAAACATTTGGCACAACATCTAAACATTGTCCATCCCTGTCTCATACTTGCAAACATTTGGCACAACATCTAAACATTGTCCATTTCGGTCTCATGCTTGCAAACAGTTGGCACAACATCTAAACATTGTCCATTGCTGTCTCATGCTTGCAAAAATTTGACACAACATATAAACATTGTCCATCCCTGTCTCATACTTGCAAACTTTTGGCACAACATCTAAACATTGTCCATCACTGTTTCATGCTTGCAAACTTTTGGCACAACATCTAAACATTGTCCATCGCTGTTTCATGCTTGCAAAAATTTGGCACAGCACCTAAACATTGTTCATCCCTGTCTCATGCTTGCAAACATTTGGCACAATATCAAAACATTGTCCATCGCTGTTTCATGCTTGCAAACATTTGGCACAGCATCTAAACATTGTCCATCCCTGCCTCATGCTTGCAAACATTTGGCACTACATCTAAACATTGTCCATCCTTGTCTCATGTTTGCAAACATTTGGCACAACATCTAAACATTCTCCATCCCTGTCTCATGTTTGCAAAAATTTGGAGCAACATCTAAACATTGTCCATCGCTGTCTCATGCTTGCAGACATTTGGAACAACATCTAAACATTGTCCATCCCTGTCTCATAGCGGCAAACATTTGGCACAACATCTAAATATTGTCCATCACTATCTCATGCTTGCAAACATTTGGCACAACATGTAAACATTGTCCATCCCTGTCTCATGCTTGCAAACATTTGGCACAACATGTAAACATTGTCCATCCCTGTCTCATGCTTGCAAACATCTGGCACAACATGCAAACATTGTCCATCGCTGTCTCATGCTTGCAAACATTTGACACAACATCTAAACATTGTCTATCACTGTCTCATGCTTGCAAACAATTGGCAGCGTTCATTCAGATCCACTACTTGACTATAGTCTTCTCATGTAATCTGCCACTGGAATTCAGAAAGTTAGGTTGAAATCCACGCAACAGTCAGTTTAAAACTCATCACCCCAAAGCATACTACCACTCACTGAACCAATGCATCCTTTATCTCAGTGCTCACTAGAATTAAGCTTGTGCTGTTCATATTTTGACATAACCTAATATGTTACAAATGACAGTCCATTATTCAAGTCTGTTTTATGTACAGTGTTACTGTTTATTGAAACACACCATTTTTGCATTTGAAATGCATCTAAATATCATTAGCAATCTGATATCCTTATTGTCAGTAATTCTACATTTTTCACATTGACATTCTGCTTCTTACATATATAGTTTTATGTATATTCTCCTTCAGTCTCTATTAAAAATTATTCTCTCATACTAATGGGATGTGCCTGGTCAACACAATTAAATTAAGCAAACCTAATAATCTGATAACCAGTTTAACAGCATTAGAGAGTCAAATACTATTCCTTTCAAATCTAGCTAAAGGAGGGTCCCAACCTCAAGCTCTTTTGTGTCAGGTTTGGCAATCAACTGCATACTGAGTCAGGTTGTTATGCTTTCTTTAATACTTCTTCCAAATCTAAACTAAACCATCCAGGGCAATTCCTGTTAGGATTTAGTTGATAATCTGATATGCATATGCACACACACACACACACAGGTGTCATCAAACCTTAAATCAGACTACTCATGGAATTACCTGTTGGATGGGTGTAATTAAATTTTAGACAGCATAACATTACAGTAAGTAAAGTCTGTGGATACAGCTGTCTGTTTGAGGTAACCGTTCCTACATGTATTGATAATTTCCCCTTTTGGAAAGTATATAACGTTTTATTTGTGTGCTGTGAGTTAAAAGGGATTGGATGGTTTGAAAATGTGTTTAGTTTTTTCTGTTTTTTTTCTCTTTAGTATTTTGATTGAAGTGAAAAGTCTGGGGGAGTGTGATATGTGTTTAAATAGAGATGGGAAGAAGCAACTGCATGCAAGATCAGCCTGCAAAGCATTAATATATGTATGTCATACCTTTCAACTGTACTGAATTCCTCACTATTTACTGGTTTTGAGGGCAAAATAAAGGGGCGCCACAAATTTCTGAGTGGCCCTTCAATTCCCAAATTTTTTAATTTTTATTTACAAGTTTTTAAATTATGGCTGACATCATCACACGTTGTCAGCATATCACTCAACATCATCAATGTGCAGGGGTGACGTGCATGATGACATCACCAGCTTCATGAGGCAGACTGCCTGCCAGACTCGGTTGGAGACTCAGACGGTACTGTTTGGATGCAGCAGCAAGTGGAGCTAGCCTTTACTGTGTACAATTTAAGTTCTGCAGCAGCAGTCTCCGCCCAACACCCACCCACCCATGTCCGCACACAGGAATCAGAACGAGAAAATGGACTTATCTTGACCTCCTCCTCCACATAAGTTAAAAGATCAGCCTGCAAAGCAAGAACTAAAAAATGTATATTCATTGCCTAACAGAAACTGCGGCAAAGGAATTTGGCAATCTGCTGCAGTGCAGACTTCATTTGTTAAAAATAGTTAACCTAGTGCTTGCTGCTTTCATTCATTTATATGACGTGATTAGTTAGTACAGCAGCTGTTAGCTGGACACTGCTTACTTAAATTAAATGATTTGTTCTCGTAGTCATAGTTTGAGCATCAAATCCTTAAACCAGGATGTAGGAGCTGAAATATACGATCCACTTGTTGGATGATTCGTAGATCTCCGGACCTGTAGCAACAAGCAATAACATTCCAGCAGGTACTGTTCAGGTCTGTCTTGCTGTCAGACAGTAGTCCATTTGTACTGCAAGATGCATAACTATTCTAAAGTGTGTGCTGGGCTGTATGAAACTATAGTGCTTAAAACTGAAAATGATGTAAAGAATTTAAATCCTTTGAGGTTATTGTTGCTTTTATCAATCAGAAAGATTCTTTAAAGTACATGGGCTATGAAGTTGCCTGTCAAAAACAGACTAAATATATACATAAAGCTACTCACTCTTGTGTTATAGTAACTGTTTATTTCAAAGATAGCACAAGCAATTTTATAAGAAATGTTAGATTTTTTTTCCTTAAGCATACATTGCTATGTTAAAAATTAAGCTGTTCAAGATCCAAGCTGGCAGACTGATTCAGCATGCTGTATTAGCATTATTTGTTTTTGTTAGTCAAAATGCACTGCTTAATATGTGGCTTTGAAATACAGGGTTGTTGTAAGCATACTGTTTTTACAATATGTCAGTCAGAACAATAGTTGTGCCTTTATCATTCTGAAGTATGCATGAATCTTGTCTTGTTATCAAGTAAGGTAAATGTGGTACTGTAAATTTAAAAGGCAGCTAGCAAACTAATTGGCAAAATGACAGCCCCATACAGTTGATGTGTAAGTTTAATTTAAAACTGGTCATTTATGAAAGGTAATAACATGATTTGGTAGCACTTGATAAACAATGTCTAACCAAAAAGCAGATGGAGGTCCAGAGTGTGTGTCTGGGTGTGTGTGTGTGTAATTTTGTATGTGTTTCACTTAGCTTTTGGCAACACAGTAGTTCTATCATAAGGAGATAATTAAACTACAGGTATGTTATTGAAACCAATGTCATCAGTTCACATTCAGCTTTCAAAGCAAACTTTTAGATTTTAAAGGATGACATACAGGCATACAAACATTTATTCTGTTTTTAAAGTACCGAGTATCAGGAAGTAAAATAATTGGGATTATCTAAGAAAACTAATTTGAGAAAGTTCAGCTTTTTATATTTTCTCAGTAACTATCATTTAAATGGAATAAAGTTTGGGTCTAAGTAAATAGATTCCTATCAGAACATCGAAAACTATAAATGGCGATCGAGCTAAAGGTCAAGAACTTTTTATATTTTCTCAGTAACTATCATTTAAATGGAATAAAGTTTGGGTCTAAGTAAATAGATTCCTATCAGAACATCGAAAACTATAAATGGCGATCGAGCTAAAGGTCAAAAATGCCAGACCTCGATATGCTTTTTGTGAAATCGCAGTACAGTGAAGATTGGAATATTTGCCCTTTCCTCACTGTAATGCGATCTCAGAGTTGGTATATATATTTAGCGGGGGGGGGGTGCAGCCCCCCCACAATAGTGAGTTTGAGGTCTGGAATTTTTGACCTTTAGATTGTTCACTATTTATAATTTTTGATGTTCTGATAGAGACCCTAAGTAAATTAGTTTCATTCTTTAAAGAATGGGTTTCTCTCAGAACATGCTTAAAGTATTCTTAAATATAAATATATAAAACTAGTGCTTTTCATTTGGTCAGAACTTTGTATTACATTGGTTCATTTGCAAATGTATTTTGGCTAACAGGACATTTTTGTTTTTTCAAAAATAGATGCATTGCCATTCTACAGTCACTGTATCTCAACAAATTCTTTTTTCTTGTCTTGAATTGCTATGAACCTGAAGCTGATGATATAAGCTAGTACATAATTTTCTCATTATAATTTAGTGCCCTGTAGTGGTTATATTTTGTTTAATATTTTGACTGTTCTTCACTTTGAGTTTGAATGTTGGTATCCCACAACTCCATTGGAGTGGGTGGGGTTACATAATTATGTATGCAAATTTATGCTAATCAGCATACAGATTTTTGGCTGGTTGTACCTGCATTTCATGGGCATCTGTCCAGATTTTTGATGTTTCCAGGTTGAGAGGTATAGTGTATGTTAAGTTATAAGTTGGAGACATGAATTCAAAAGAACTGTCATGTAGAATGGGTCTATATTATAAGATCGACTGTTGAAAACATTGAACACCATATTGTTGACACCATATGGTCGATGTCTTCAAACATTAAACTTATAAAAACAACAAAAAAATTAGAGAAAAAAGTACCCTAAAGGGTTTAAACAGGGGGGCAAGCCCCCTGCACCCCCACACCCCCCGCTACTTAAATATACCAACTCTGAGACCGCACTACATTGCAGTAAATGGAAATCTCTCCTAACAGAGATTTCCATTTACACGTTCGATGTTGTATGCTTTCACTATTCTTGTGTCAACAATATCAGCTTCGATATTGTCAGCTTTTGAGAATATAATATAGACTCATGTAGAATAGGTGAAAGTAATAGCTTCTTATCAGAATGATTACCTTATCAGTTATATAATGGAATGTAAATGCCACTGCATGTATAGACAAAAGCAAAGAATACTGAATTCTGTTAAGGAGTATAGGGTGCAAATAGCAATGTTATAGGAGACACATTTGTCTAGAACTGAGTATGAGACTTTAGCAAATAGTGGATTTCAGAATGGATATTCAGCAGAGTATCAGGGACAAAAAAAGAAAAAAGTAATAATATTGATTACAAGAGGGACTCCAATTGGGATAGAAGAGAAAATAAAAATCCAGTAATGGTAGATTTGTGTTAATGATGGGTTATTGGCAGGGAAGGGAGATTACACTGGCATAATTTTATATTTCACCTAAATTACAAATATGGAGCTTAAGAGAAATTTGGGAGAAATAATTAGCTTTCAGCATATGACTTACATGTGGGGACTGAAACCTGATTTGCAATAGTAAGGGTGGATCAGGGGGACCTAGAATGGAAAATAAAACAAAAAGGTTGTTTTTTGAACAAATATGGAAAAATATTTGGAATGGAAGATAAACATTTATGAACATATACTCTGACAGAATTTACACATTATTCTTCAAGGTACCATGACTGTGCTAGACCAAACAGAAATTATATTTTACTGGAACATAGATATTTAATTGAAACCTTTGAAATGCATCCAATACTTTCCTCAGATCCTGCACCAGTAAAAACTAAGGTAAAGATGCAGAGTAATGAAGTAAAAATGAGACAGTGGAGTATTCCTACTTATTTGTTATAAAGAGGAATTTAAGGAATGATTAGTGGAAATGATTTGAGAGTTATTAGGGAAGACAGAAATTTCTTCAGAAGGGCTAGCTGGACAAAATAAAAATGGAATTTAAACTATAGATAGAGAAAGAGCTATGAAAAGAAGTTATAAGGATTATTTAGAGGGATTGTCAATGGTTAAAGTATTGCAACATTAGAGGACTCTCACAGAACAAGAGGAGAAGCAATTGCTGAGTGCTAAAGAGAAAATAATGGATTATTTAGATAATATGCATGATTTTAGAATGGTTGCTAGTAGTCTGATAAAAACTCCACAGCACAAAAGCTTGTAGCACAATAAATTAGGCAACAGAAAGTAGAAATGGCTATTGCCAGAGTTAGGCGGGGCTGTGGCAAGAAAAATAACTACAGATCATATAGAGGTAGTAGATACATTTTGGAAAGTCTATGAAACTTTGCATAAGTCAGAGGAATAGGGAACCAAGATGAACTACAAATGAACATATTTATGGAAGACTTAATTATGTCAAGGCTAGAGGAAGATAAGACTACAAAACTTAAACATCCCAGGCTGTGTCCTACATGAGTTGCAACAAGAAATAGCAACACCATTGGGTACTCTTTTCAATCATAGTCTAAGCATCGGCTTCATGCCAGCTGAATGGAAAACAGCCACCATTATTCCCTTGCACAAAGGTGGTGCTTCCACTGACCCCTCAAACTATAGACCTATTAACCTGACTAGCCTTATCTGCAAGCCCATGGAGCGAATCATCATGGACCTTATCAACAAAGATATAGGTAATCTGCAAACACTTGACCCTACTCAGTTTGGATTTGTTAAAGGGAGATCATGCCTGTTAACCCTGGTGGACTTCTTTGAGGCAGTCACCAAGGGCCTGGACGAGGGGAAATCTGTGTAAACAGCCTATCTGGACTTAGCCAAGGCATTTGACACTATACCCCATTCAGGCATCATTGATAAACTCACCCTAGACATCAACCCTTATATCATTAGATGGGTCACTAAATGGCTCACTGACAGAACTCATATAGTCAAAATAGGGGAATCTACCTTCAACAGCAGATCTGCAGCCAGTGGTGTTCCACAGGGATCAGTCCTGAGACCTCTACTGTTTGGAATCTATTTCTCCAAAGTACAAGCAAAAACTAAAGGTCTGTGGCTGATAAAGTTTACTGATAACTGCAAACTGGAAGCGGTCATAGAATCTCCAAATTATGTCAATATCCTACAAGAGGGTCTTACACAAACAAATGATTGGTGCCAAAGTCATGGCCTTAAACTAAATGCAAAAAAATGCATGATCATTCCTTTCAGAAAAAGCGATGTTCCTACTAACTACCACATCAATAAAAACACCTTAAGTATGCACTCAATGGTGACAGCCCTATGCACACAGGTTGACAGCAACCTTACCTTTGACCACCATGTCTCCACAATGGTAAGAAGGGCATTCTATATTGCTCATCTAATAAGAAAGGCCACTGCCTCCAGAAAAAAAAGTCATTACCTCCCTGTGATCTTCCCTCATCAGGCCACTAATTAAGTACAACATTCCTTTGGTGTGTACCTTTCTATGCACCTGCAGCAATTGGAGAAACCACAAAGGTTCCTCACAAGGAAAATTCAAGGTCTTCACCATCTGTCCTATGGGGATCATCTGAAATCACTGTCACTTTATTCTGTTTCATATAGACTACTCAGAGGTGATCTCTGCCTTTCATATAAGGCAATCTCTGACACTGCATTACTGGAAATGCTTCATATCTGAAAGTCAAATGGTACTAAAGACCTTAACCTGGTATGTGACATTAATAAAACCTGCTGGAAGGACATATTTGTCTCCCAGAGGTTACCAAATCTTTGGAACAGATTTCTGCTTCACATCAAACAGAGCACCTCTTTGGCCCTTTTTAAATGCAATCTGAACAATTGGATGGGTGTCCATAAATTCACCCTGGGAGTTCCACCTGTGTCCCTCTTGGACAAGAGCAATAGGTGCTGATTGTGAAATAAGGGTAGAACTTGGCTAGGCTTGTAAGGGCCCTACGGCCATTAGCCTAGTATCTTCCTATGATCTTATGATAAGTCACGAAGGGATAAGATGAAAATGATGTATAAACAGGGATGCCTCCTGGAACAGTTGTTATTCCTGTGGAAGTCTGGAAATTAAGAGTGAAGAAATCGATAAAGATCTGGAAGATTTTGTTTAACAATATTTTAAAAGGAAGGACACTTCCAGCATCTTAGAAGAAAACTTGGGTGGCTGTATTACCCAAAATGGGTAAAGACCCTTCAGACACAGCTTTATAAGAGCAATTTTCATTTCAAAATAAGATTACAAAATGTCTATATTTATATTAACTAAGATAATGGCAAAGGTATTGCTAAAATTAATAGATATGGAATAATGTGGTTTTGTATTGGGGGGGGCAAACATTTGATAACATTAATAAAGCAATGATGATCCAGATAGAAGCAAAGTGTAAGACGACACCACTATTGCTGGTGGTCTTGCTGCAAAGAAGGCATTTGGTAGAGTCAGCTTAGATTTTATGAGTACAGAATGGTAGCATTTCCATTCCCTGACAGAATAATAGGGTTAATTAAAGATATTTGAAGGATAAGAGATAAGAATAAAAGTGGGAGGGTTCTTCTCCAATAAGCTGTGTTTGAACAGAGTAACCAAGCAAGGAATAGCTTTATACTTAGAGCCATTCGCAAGGAAAATAATAGTCTCACAAATTCAAGGATATAACTGATATGATAATGAGGAAAAGTTAGTTTTATTCACAAATTATATTATTTTGTACTTGACAGATCCAGGAAAGAACATTTCAGTGATGCAGAACATTGTAAGACAGTTTCAGTTTTTTCAGGATATAAAATAAAGATAAAACAAAGGCTATAGCAGTAAACAACACACACATGAATTTGTTCAACAATAACAACATTTATGGGGACATGATAAAATTATGTATTTATGTGTAAGGACTGTAAAAGATTCTATTATGGCAGATAATGATATGTGGGAAGAGACCAAACAAACATCTTCATCATCATCAACCCCCCTTTCCACATTTTCCACTTGGGGTTGGGATGTTCTGTCAACTGCCACCTTCTCTCTCTATTCAATGTCACTCTCTCTTACTGTCTTCGGCACTCATGCCTAATGTCATAAGTCTTCTCTAACACAATCAGTCCACCTCTTTGCTGGAGATCCTCGTTTCCACTTGTGTTCTTCCTGTCTGTCCCAAATCTTCTTCAACAGATTGACTTCTGTTTTTTGCATATGTGCCTGAACCACTATAATCTGTTCTCTTTTTTAAACACCTTTATTGAATCATTACTTATGACGTAGGCAAACATATTTATATAAAAGTAATCAAACTACATTAACAAGTTTACATTTATAAACATTATACATCACATACATTGTTATATATTCTATAATATAGGCAACATTGCATACATTAGTCAATTCCTGTCTCCTCTTAAACCTCATTACTTCTTTAAAACATTTTCTGATTGTATTGTTCCCACAATTTCCATTTTTTTCTATGTAATTTACTGCTGCACTTTTCTAAAGATCCCACCTCCTGTTTTTTTTTTTTTTATCTCTATTACAGTTTTCACTACTTTAAACTGGTTTAGATTTTGATTTCCATTTCTTAGTAATTGCTTTTCTGGCAGCCATCAGAATTAAACTTAACAAAGGCTTACAATGCCTAGTTAATTCAGATCCTGTGCCCAACTCAAAAAAGTAATTCCCTTAGTTATACTCATTTGTTTGCCCAGTATTCCCGAGAGAGTACTCTGTAGCGATTTTTAAAGTCTGCCAACTCATTACATTCTCAGAACGTGATCCCAGTTACCTCTTTCTTCCACATTACACCTCCAACATTTGCCATCTATTTGAGGAAAAATTCTTTGGCGTCTACTTGGAGTGTAAAAGTATCTATGCAAACACTTTCAGAGAAAAATATATTTGAGAGCAATACATATGTCGTCCCATTGTTTCTTTGTGAATCACAAATCTAATCTCTCTTCCTAATAATTTCTGACCTCTTCTGATTGATTCTCATAGTTATTGTGCAATATTTTATATGCCCTAGTAATTATCCCTTTTTTAACATCAGCTTCTGTTCTAGAGTTAATTAAAAACGCAATTAGTGCAGCTCTTTCATCTAGGATTCCCCTATCCCTTTCTGTCTATACTCTGATGTCAGTCCTTAATAGGAAATGCAATCACTAGCCTACAATCCGAATGTCTTCTTGGCCTCTTCTCATTCTATTATTTTCCTTTTCTAATTATTTGTTCCCAATACCTTGGTTTCTTTGCCAGCTTCCTCCAGAAAATTCCAACCCTCTCTTTTCTATTCTCTGTACCCCTAATTGCAGTCATCCCTACTGGCAAAATCTTGTTTCTCTATTCCCTTTTGGCTTAGTTCTTTCTTAGAATACTTTCCGCTAATTTGTAAATAATATTGTTTCTCCCTTTTTAATTTATCCAAATCTTTTGGGTTTCTAATACCATAACCGGAATAAGTCAAAGTATGATTAAAGTTCATGAAATTAGTATTGTTTCAATCTTTGATGTCAGCCAGAAGTGCTCTTTGGAGTACCCGCAATGTGCCCAGTAATGACTCCTTCTTCAGTTCATATGGAGTTACATGTATCAGTAACAAATCTAAATACGATCTCAGATTCTTTTTTATAAGACCCATTGCTCCTACTACTACTGGAACTGCCTTGGTATCTTTCCTCCACATTGCTCTCATTTCTGTCTGTAAATCCTGATATTTTATGACTTTGTGTATCTCTTTATGCAAGACACTGTAGTCATTGGATATAACTATTTCAATGATCAATGCTGCTTTTGTCTTCTACTCTTGGACCACTATATCTGTTTTTCTCGCATCTATCTTTTGAACTGTTGGCAATGGGTGATCCCATGTGATGTAGATTTCATCATTTTCTATGATACTTTGTGGCTCATGTTTCCAGTATTTTTTAGCTACTTCAATGTAATCTTTGCACAATCCCCAGTGCAACAATCTTGCCACTTATTATGTCTTTCACTATACAGTCCATCCGTATGTCACAACCAGCAACGAGGTGTGCGACTGTTTCCAGTTCTGTTTTACAAAACCTACATTTGTCTGTTTCTCCCGCATGTTCAATGGACTTTGTAAACCAATGTGTACATAGTCCACTATCTTGGGCCGCCAATATTAACCTTTCATCTTTTGGTTTGAATTTGCCTCTCCTTAACCATTCCTGCATTTGATCCTGATCAACATGAGGTTGTTCCAGGAGTTTTCTATACTTACAACTATATTTATGCATTTTCTACATTTCTTGCCTTCTCATCTAGTCCTTCACCTTATATTCTTTCTTTTGTTTTTTTTTTTTATCACATTCAGTTGCTGCCTGCTTTTTATCTACTTTTGGTTTGATTTCCATTCCTGCTTGATGCTGATATGCTTCTGCAGGGAAGTCATTTTAGATTTATTCTCCTCATATTTCAAAACTTTCACTATGTTTGGATCTTGAGAGGTCAGCAGATATGTATGCAGTCCCATGATTGCAGATTCATACATGTAATCAAGTTCAAGGAGGCCCATACCTCCTTCGGAATGAGGAATATATAATCTTGGCAGGCAGTCATTTTTTTATAGATCATTTGATGAGCATGAAGCATCCTTCTTGTTTTCCTATATAATCTATCCAACACATTTTGGAGACAATCAATCACTCTAAAGCTGTAAGTTAGGACACGAAGAGCAAACTGGTTTACAGCTTGAACTTTGTTCCTAGATGCCAAAGCTGTTTTCAGGATTAATTTAAGTCTTCTAAAATATTCCTTACTCAGTTTTATTCACATTTGTTCATGTTTTATTGTTGAACCCTCATCATTTCCCAAATATTTATACACTCCCTCTTGCTCAAGTTATTCTGGTTCCAAACTGACTTTTTTGGTGCTGCAGCTTTCCTGCTTTAAAGGTTGCTTTTGCACATTTATCAAGACCAAATGACATTCTTATATTATCGGAAAAAGTTTTGACTACTTGCAGTTGTGCTTTCAGTTCCTCATCTGATGACCTATACAGTTTTAAATAATCTACAAAGAGAAGATGAGAAGTCTTTACACTTTGTTGCTTTCTGGGAGCCAAATTATAGCCATGACCTAATCTACTAAGCAGACAGCTTAATGAGTTCAGGGCAAGGCAAAAGAGCAGCGGTGACAAAGAGTCACCCTGGAATATCTCCCTTTAGATTTTTATCCCAGGAAGAATAATTTGTCCTTTTTCATGGCTTAACTGCAAAGTGGTTTGCCGCTGTTTCATGGTTGCTATGATGTAGTCTATCGGTGTACGGTGTATGCATTTTTAAGCACTATTTTATCCATAAATGGGAATACTGTCAAATTTTTTTTCGTGAATAATATTCTGTACGACTGCTGTTAAGGATATGCATCCAAAATCTCATTATTTCCGTATTTCTTGAATTAATCCCCCTGCTTCATCATCATCACTTTCCATTAAGAATTGTAGTTTTCTGCTTGTGTTATATATAAGATCTTTAGCTGTGTAGCTCTCAAATATCAGTTCAAATCAGGTAGTCCTAAACCACATTGTTCTTTTGGGAGGATCACCTTATCCCACTTGACTCTTGCCCTCTTCTCTTTCCAAATAAAATCCTTCAACTCTTTATTAATTACTGTCCACAACTTCTCCTTTTTCTTCTTCTTTTGGATTTTCCCGGTTAGGGGTCGCCACAGCGGATCACCTGTCCGCTCATGATTGGCAGTGGAGTTTTACGGTGTCGAGTTTCCACCCCAGCCCCCCCAACCTTCCACAGAAGGCACACACATGCACGCACTCACATCTAGTGCCAATTTAGAGTGTCCAATCCACCTACAGCATGTCTTTGGGATGTGGAAGGAAACCAGAGCACCCAGAGGAAACCCACGCGACCACAGGGAGGACATGCAGACTCCACACAGAAGGCACCCCAGCCGAGGATCGAACCGGAGAACCTCTTGCTGTGAGGCCGCAACACTAACCGCTGCACCACCGTGGCCGCCCACTGTCCACAACTTCTCCTCTAGTTGATAAAAAATATTTCCCCTCTAGTTGATAAAAAATATGTCTGACCTGTGTATAAAACTAAAGGGACTAAAACATTTTATTGCTTGTATCTTGCTATCCATAGCCATAACAAGAGCTTCCAGTTTCTTAGTTTTTGTGTTATCTTTTTTTAGTCTCTTCCCACATATGCATAACTGCCATAACTAAATCCTTTTAATCTATACTCCTAAATCCTTCATTTTGTCATGTCCCCATAAATATGAATATTGTTGGATTAACTAATGTATAGGTACATAGTTTATACCTATAGCCTTTGTTTTATCTTCATTAATTTTATATTAAAAAAAAAGTGTCTCCAAATATTCCACAACACTGAGATGTCTTTCCTGCTTCTATCGGGCACAAAATAATATCATCTGCAAATAAAGCCAACATTTCTTGAACACCATACCAATTATATCCTTCAATTTCTGAGTCCCTTATTTTCTTTACCAGTGGTTCTAAATATAATGCAAATAACAAAGGAGAAAGAGGACACCCTTGCCTGGTTTCTCTGTTCAGATACAACTTGCCACAGTGGAACCCTCCCACTTTGATTTTTGCCTCAGATCTAGAATATATCCTTATGGTTAACCTTATTATTCTATCAGGAAATACAACTGCTTTCGTTGCCCTACTCATAAAGTCCCAGCTTAGTCTATTAAATGTTTTCATTGCATCAAGGTCCACCAATAACAGCAGTATTTTCTTACATTCTGCTTCCCTCTGGATTATCATTGTTCTAGTAATGTTGTCAAATGTTTGCATCACTTTCACAAAACCATATTGGTCCATGTCTATCAATTTTGCCTCAAACAAAAGGTTTATAGATCTTTATCATTTTTCCCTCCTAACTTCCAGACTTCCATCAAAATACCTTCTATTCCAGGAGACTTTCCTATAGACTTGTTATAGAGCTCCATTTTTATCTCATCCCCTCCTATCTTGACTGCTGTTGAACCTCATCTACTTCTAATATTGGCATACATAAGTCTGCCATAAATATTTCCATTTGTGCTTTTTCCTGATTTCCACACTTCTCTGCTCTATACAAATTTTCATAAAATGTCTAAAATGTCTCTAATACATCTACAGGACCTCTGGTTATTTTTCTTGTTATACAATACCTAAGTTTGGCAACAACCCTTTCTACTTTCTGTTGCCTGAGACAAAAGTTTTTATACTCTGGAGTTATCAAAAAACAGTTGCTTACCAACAATCTTGCTAATCTCATGCATATTATCCAGGTATTCCCTTGTTTTCTCTTTAGAGCTATCCAATTGCACCTCTTCTTCTGCAAGATCCCACTTACATTGTAATACTAAAGTCAGTCCCTCTAAATAATTCTTATTACTTTTTAACTAGATCTTTTGTTTCTACCCTTTTTTAAACTCTACTTTCTTTTTATCCCTTTCACTAGCTATAACTTTTGGAGTACTTTCCATCTTCCCTAATAATGCCCAGGTAATTTCCACTACCCATTCCATAAAATTCTCTCTTTTTAACAGGTAGATAGGTGAGGAAGCACCAGTGTCTCATCTTTATTTCATTACCGTGCATTTTTATCTTAGTAATTATTAGTGCATGATCTGAAATAGTTATTGGATGCATGTTAAAGTTCTCAAATTCTCGTGAAATATAATTTCTATCAAGTCTAGCTCAGTTACTGTACCTTGGGAAATAATATGTAAATTCTCTCCGAGTTCCTGCTAATGATTTCACACATTTTATACCAAATATTTTCACGCAGTTCTTTAGAAATCTACCCTTGTTTGTTATATTTTCCCTTCTAGGCCCCCCAGATGCATTCTCATTGTTGCAAATCAAATTTCAGTCCTCACCTATAAGTAATATACCCTGCTGAAAGCTGATTATTTCTCCCAATTTTTTTAAGATCCAAAATAGCAGTTTTAGATGGAATATAAATATATGCCAGTATAATCTTCATCCCTTGCCAGTAGTCCCTTACTACTACAAATCTACCATTATTATCTTTATTTCCCCTCTTCAATCTCTACTGGAGCTCATCTAGCAATTAATATAAGTACTCCTGTTTTCCTTTGTCCCAGATATTCTACAGAATATCCATCCTAGAATCCTTGTTTTATCAAATTCAGATGCGTCACCTATACCATTGCTATTTGTACTCTGAATTTCTTAATATAATTAATTATTCACATTCTAAGATAATAAGGAAAGTGCCACCATTACAGTAAGAAGTTATTATTCCCACTTATTATATATGGAAGCTTTTTTAAATATCTAATTCCAGCTATTCTGCTACACGCACCCAATAATGCTTGACAGGTTAATCCTTTATACAGTATATTCTTATCATCAACACTGGAACCTATGTTACATTTTACAGGACTTTATGTTTTAGTAAAAACTCTCAAACAGAAAAAAACAACACACCCAAAGAACACCCATATAACATATTAACATAATACAAACACATATAACTATGTACAACTTCAAATAATGAAGTATAACCCTCATAATAGGAACATTTGTGCCAAATAGACAACTGCTAATACTTGCCTTGAAATTGAGGTTATCCATTCCAAGACACATGATATTGTCAGCGCTTTTACTTACACTAATTCAGATATGTTCCTTTTATCTTTATTCTGCAGCCTCATACATGCTTTCAGAAATCATTAAATTTTAGTTTTAAAGAAACCAGTGTTCTGTGTGTTATTGCCTTATTATCAGTTTTGCCTCCATGGAAAAGTAAGAGAAAAAAGAAAAAATGTATTCTTCTGTTGCAGCCTGAGAGACTAGCTGAAACATTTATTGCTACAGGAAAACTTTTTATTATATTCAGTGTTCTCATACTTACTAGTTTCCACTTAAAATGTTATTAGATTAAGCCAAGGGGCTTAATCCAGGCATTCACCTATGCAAAAATAAAAGAAAGTGTATCAACTATACATATATTATGATCTGTGTACTTTTACACCCCACCTCCAAACTCATCAACTCAAGATTGCAGCCTGTTAACTTAAAACATGCTTTTGTCCAGCTTTTCTTCTCTTTTTGCATTGTAATGCCTACATTTCTTAATACAAAAAAGGAGAAAGAGACAGAAAGAAAGAAGGAACGAAAGAGAAAAGGACGAAAAAAGCCATCTGTTTAATTTAATAACTTTATCACATACAAGAACAACTAAAATACTTAACTATAAAATATGCAATTTATATTGTGAAACGTTTCATAGACATATTGTCAGAAAATAAATCTGTTTGCTTACAGTTACATTTTTCAACCCTCCTCCTCCTCCCCCTCAGCATTTTCCAAACGTTAATGACATGAAGTGAAACAAATACCTTTCAGTTCCTCACAGGTTTAATAGTCAGCAAAAATCCACTCTTTCTAATTATCTGTATTTCAGAAATTAGATTGTTCTGTATCAGTCTCACATTTATTCACTAATTTTCATATTCATATCTTCCTGTTCCTCTCCATCTCCCAACTCCAGATTCTGGTTCAATTCTATGGTGCTCCCAGTTCATCAGGTCAACTCCTGTGCTTTTCTCTGTCTCTCAAGTGTTTTCCTTTGGAACAGTAAAAAAGGTTTCACTGACAAAGTTTGTCCATGTGCTTTATTATCAGAAGCAGAGTCCTCTTCTGCATGATGGCTCTTTTTTTTTTTTTTTTGGACAAGGTTTTACATTTCCTCCTTAGCCTGTTCTGTATCAGAAAATGCCTTTGATCCCCCAACAAAAATATTCTAAAGACAACTGGATACAGCAGCTTGAATCTCACATTTGCCTCTTGACATTCTTTTCTCCCTGCTGTACAGTGAATAATAATTTTCCACACTCTAATGTATTTAACTTTTAATAGTTTGCCCTTTTGCCACAGTTTTGTCAGGATCATCTCCTTCTGCTGGTAGGTTTTCTTCCTCTTTACTAATAAAGGTCTTGGCTGCTTTCCCATGGCTATATTTGGAACATACACATGGTGTGCCCTTTCAATTAAGAGTTCCTGCTGTGGGAGGATGTGCTTCTACATGGCTTTTCCATGTCTCTGCTTTTAAATTGTTTACTGGTTTCTGAGGAAAGTCCTCCAGTACTGCACTGCCTTTACGTGCTTGGTCGATGTCTCTATTGGATACAGGCTTCAGACAGACAGCTAGTCACCTATATTTTATTCATGTGGGTCACAGAGTCTACCAGTTTGCTATTTCTTGCCACCATGTGGGTGGCTTCACCTCTCTCATGGGCATGGACTACTCTAAGCAGGAGAAGGTAAGAGAAGTTTGGATAGGGGAGAGCAATTTTTCAGACCATAATGGTGTGGTAAGTCTTAATGAAGTAAAAGAAGAGGTCAGATTTCTGGTTACATAACAGATGATCTGAACAGCATTCACTGTAAAAACATTGGACAGATGTCAAGATGTGAAACACTGACAAAGATATTGAAGTGAGCATGGTCAATTAGACTAATTACCTCAATATTACATGCCGTTTACTGAAGTAACAGTAAATGGACAACCAGACCATTTTGTGAGCTGCGGTGCATAAAATATAAAGTGAAAAGGAATTATTAAAACACAGACATGCTTTACTTTGGTTTTGTGCATTAAATATCTAATGGAACTGAAAAGTTCACATCTTCCTTATGAAAATTAAAATCACTAACTTAAAAATCGTAGGTGAGGTATAGCAAGCTCAAAGGTTTACTACTTAATAGGGCTCCAAGATAACTGCACACTGAGTAACAGCTTGTTTTCAGCTCTCCCAGTGTGAAAACAGAAACTCAGCAGAAAAGGCCAGTAGACTTGTGGTTATGGGTGAATTTCAGTAACTGACTAGTAAATATACTGACTGGATGCCAGTTAAAAAGAAATAGAGAAGACCTGGAAAAAAATCGGCTACAAAATGTGAGGAAGAAACACTGAGTAGGAAGAGTTCTGCAGCTGGCCAGCAAAAAGTAATGCAACCTTCAGACATAACTTCCAATAACCTACAGGATGATATAAGACAACTGCATACAGACCTAGTTAAAATAAACAAAACACTGATACAGTATATTAACACAAACAAACAACAAACGGCTGGAACAAATGGAAGAAGCTTTAAATGATATTCTGATGAGATGATAAAGCTGCAAAAAACAGAGGTCAAAATGAAGAAAAGGCTGGCTGAATATGAGACTGCTCAGGAAGAGATGTTTCAAAAAATAATAGAATTAGAGGACAGAGCACAAAGGAAAAACTTGAGATTTTCAGCTATATCAGAGAAGGTGGAAGGAACAGACTGCATTCAATTTATGAAAGCACAAATAAACAACTGGACTGGTATTCCAGAGCAGGACTTATTAGTTGAAAGGGCACATCATCTGTATGCTCCAAATCTAGTTATAAGTAAGCAACCTAGACCTTTAATAGTAAGGATGCAATCCTACCAGCAGAAAGGATTGATTTTGTCAAAACTGTGGCAGAAGGACAGAATACTAAATGTAGGCGATAGCAGAGTGTTTGTTGAGAATGATTACTCATTGTACACCAGGCAAAAGAGAAGTAAATTCATCCCTCTATTCAGAGAATGTCAAGACGCAGGTGTGAGATTCAAACTGCTGTACCCAGCTGTTTTCAAAGTATTCTTCTCTGGCGGGACAAAATCAGTTTTGATGAAGTGCATGCTAAGGAAGAAATACAAAAGTTTGTCCAAAAAAAAGTGAGCTGTGAAACAGGAGATTCGGCTTCTCTCTCCTCTGGTAATAAAGACCACAGAGAGACTGCACCTGTGAAACCTTTTCAGTATTTCAATATAAAATGTTGGAGAGAAGGAAAGGAGCATAAGAGTTGACCAGAAGAATGGAGAGTATGTTGGAAATGAAGTAGAGATAGGATTTGGGTGATGGAGATCAGTAATATAATCAGTAACTTAATGTGGGATTACAAAGCATTAATTTGTGAAATATAACAGCACAAGAAAATCTGAAATCATTGGACTCCTTCAAAATGTGTTTGCTGAGTGGGAGACTCAAGTATATGCCCTACTTTATGTCATTAATGTTCGGAAAAATGGTTTGGGGAGGGGAAGAGAGGAGAGAACACTAACTGTAAGTAAAGAAAACACCTTTTCTTAATAATAGTATTTTATCTGTGTTGCATGGTGTAATGGGGATTGTAAACAGGTGCTGTTTTTATTTTTCTCCCCACTTCTCTTTTTCTTCTTATGCAGTTTTGAGAAACACAGACAATGTAATGATTAACCAAAAAAAAAAAAAAAAAAAAGGAAAAAGGGGGCCTGGTTGGGGGTAAATGAATGTGTTTTTTTCATTCTTGCATGGGGAAATTACTGATTAAAGACCTTTGTTTTAAAACAGAGAGCAAGTAAATGAGAAAACATTGAATATTATATATATATATATATATATATATATATATATACATACATACACACATACACACACATATATAGGCTAGCACTTGCAAATATGTATACTAAGTAGCATTTCTGCAGCTGCTCTTCATGCCTCCATGGAGACAATCTGATAAAGAGAAACTGGAGACAGTCTGATGAATTGTGATTGGCTGAGGGAAAAGAAGAAAAAAGAATGGGGAAATTGACTAAGATATAATGTTCCCTGAAAACAATCAGGGGGTTTCCCAGGTATAACAGCTTTAACGATAATACAAAAGCAGTTAGACTTGAAGTAAAGTTCTCTCATGTTTTTTTTTTAAATGCAACGGGGATACTAATATAAACAGGTGCTTTTGTTTTTTGTTTTTTTCTTGTTCTCCCTTTTTCTCTCTTTTTCTTTGTCCAGTTTTGAGAAATGTAGGCACTGCAATGAGAAAAGAATGAGGAGGGGAGGAGATGGGGGAGAGTGGAAGGGTCTGGTTAAGAAAGTATGACAAAAGAAAAATCAGTGTGCTTTTTCTCATGCTTGCAGTTTTGTGTCTGGTTTGCATACCACTAGAAGACAATTTGATAAAGAAAAATGGCTTGGAGAAAGTGTTTACTGAAATCATTCAAGTATTTTCTCAATTGGAAGAATTATATAGATATAAAAATTCAAACAGCACTTACTAATAGCACAGGCTGTACCATGCATCTTAACATGACTAACCTTTCTTTTTGGTTAACTTTAGTCTGTCTGTGTAGCTATCAGCTTAGAACTTATGTTCTTATTAGGAAGCAAAAATGTAAATATTTGAAGATGTACATAGTTTTGTGTGTTATTGTACAGTTCAAAGGTTTTAGGAGTTTTTTTTAGGGGGGTTGTTTGTTCTGTTTGAGGGCTTTCAAAAAAAAAAACAAGTTATGTAAGGTGTGACATAGGCACAAATGGATATGACATGAAATAAGTGTATAAAAGACCAATCTGCCGAACAGTGTATACATGTAACATAAAAGTTGGAACTAGACATTTAGCAAAAGAGCAATTATATAAAAAAGGTGGTAATAATAACTATATAAGAAAACTAGGTTTTCTGTAATGTATTTCAATCTAAACGGTCTTACAGATAACTATAAAAAAGAAAGAATAGTGAACTATATTAAAAAATGTAGAGTGCAAATAGCTATGCTACAGGAGACACCTGGAAAGAACTGAACATGTGAATTTGATAAAGAGGTTTTCAGGATGGTTATTCAGTGGATTATTTGGGGCAAAAGAAAAGAGGATTACTTATATTAAATTGCAAGAGGAGCTCCAATGGTGATAGAAGAGGAAAAAAGAATAATAATGGAAGATACACAGTACTAAGGGGCTACTGGCTAGGGAAGAAGATTACACTGGCATGCATTTACATCCCTCCTAAAATTGCTATAATGGAGCTTAAGAAAATTCTGGGAGAAATAATCAGCTTTCAGCAAGGAATATTACTTATAGGTGGAGACTGGAATTTGATTTCCAACAGTGAAGATGTGTCTTGGGGTCCTAGAAGGGAAAATATAACAAGGGAGGGTAGATTTTTGAAGAAATGTTATGAAGATGTTTGGCATGGAAGATGTGAATTCAGTACCAGGAGTTTGGAGTGAATTTACATATTACTCACGGAGATACAGAAACTGGGCTAGGCTAGATTTTACATCTCACAGGAACATGTGCATTTAACCGAAAGTCTTGAAACACAAGCAAAAAACATTTCAGATCATGCACCAATAATAACTAAAATAAAAACACAGGGTAATGAAATGAAAATGAGACACTGGTGCTTAACCACCTATTGGTTGAAAAGAGAGGAATTTAAGGAATGGGTTGTGGAATTAATTCAGAGAAGTTAGATTTACCTTCTGAAAACATAGCTAAGGAGTGGGATAAAATTAAAGTGGAGTTTAAAACTAGGTTGGAAATAAAAGAAAGGCAGACATGGCTAAACAGTAACAATAATTATTTAGAGTGATTGACAAATGTTAAAGTATTGCAAAATAGGGGGAATCTCTCAGAACAAGAAAAGGAGCAACTGCAGAATGTTAAACAGAAAATAAGGGATTACCTCGATAATATGCATGAATTTAGAAAGATTGCTGTTAAGCAACTGTTTTTTGATAATTCTAGAGTACAAAAACTTCTAGCACAACTCAGGCAACGAAAAGTGAAAGGGGCAGTCACTAAGCTTAGAGAATCTATAACAAGGAAGATAACAAGAGACCCTGTAGAAGTATTAGAAATATTTTGTAAATTTTATGAAAATTTGTATAAAGCAGAGAAATATGGAAATCAAGAAAAGGTACAAATGGAAATGTTTAAGGAAGAATTAAATATGCCAAAGTTAGAGGTAAATGAGGCTCAGTTACTAGCAGTTAGGATAAGTAGGGATGAGATAAAAATGGCTATGTATGACTAATCTACAGGAAAGTCCCCAGGAATAGATAGTATTCATGTGGAAGTTTGGAAGTTAGGAGGGAAAAACTGATAAAGATCTGGAAGGTTTTGTTTAGCAGTATTTTAGGAGGAGAAGTACCAGCATCCTGGAAGAAGACAGTGGTAACAGTAATACCTAGAGAGGGTAAAGATCCATTGACTCCAGCTTCATACAAGCCCATTTCAATACTAAACCATGATTATAAAGTGTTTATGTCTATAATTGCTAAAAGAATGGCAAAAGTGATACCAAAATTGATAGGTATGGATCAGTGTGGTTTTGTGGAGGGGGGGCAATCATTTGACAATATTAACAGAACATTGATGATCCAGAGGGAAACAGAATATAAGAAAGTACCACTTTTATTGGTGGGTCTTGATGCAGAGAATGCATTTGACAGAGTAAACTGAGACTCCTTGAGCAGGGCAATGGAATCATTTGCATTCCCTGATACACTTACAAGGTTGATTAGAAAAATATATGAGGGATCGGACATGCGAATCCAAGTGGGTGGGATCCTCTATGATCATTTCTGCTTGAGTAAAGGAACCAGGCAGGCTTGTCCACTTTCCTCTTTGTTGTTTGTATTATATTTACAACCACTGGCAAAGAAAATAAGGGACTCAGAAATTCAAGGATATAACTGGTATGGTAGTCAGGAAAAGCTGGCTCTATTTGCAGATGATATTATTTTATACATGATAAAACCAGAAAGGGACATGACAGTGTTATTGAACATTTTAAGACAGTTTCAAATCTTCTTTTGATACAAAATTAACAAAGGTAAAACAAAAGCAATAGCAGTAAATTATGTACCCACACAAGAATTGGTCCAACAATATTCATATTTATGGGGACATGATAAAATGAAGTATTTAGGAGTTTTGATTAGAAATGACTCTGTGTGGCAGCTAAGGATATGTGGGAAGAGACTAAACAGAAGATAATACAAAAACTGAGAAACTGGAAGTTTTGTTATATGGATATGGATAATAAGATACAAGCCATTAAAATGTTTTTAGTCCCTTTATTCTTATACACAGGTCACCCACACTTTTATCAACCAGAGGAGAAGTTGTGGATAGCAATTAAAAAAGATTTGATTGATTTTATCTGGGAAGAGAAGACAGCAAGGGTCAAGGGAGATAAGCTGATTCTACCAATTGAACAAGGTGGAACAGGCTTACCTAATTTGAGGGGGTATTTTAGAGCAGCACAATTAAGACTCTTATACATAGCACAAACAGAAAACTATAATTCAAAGTGGAAAGGAATGATGCTGATACAGACATGAAGCTCAAGAATTATGGAGAGATTGGGGTTTTGGATGCAGACTCTTAAGGAGAACAACCAAAATCACATACAGTATTATATTCATAAAATAGCAGGGACTATTCTAAGCACCAAACCAGCACGAGAATGGAGAAAAGAGATTTTGCCAATATGGATGACTGTGGTCAGGGATACAGATAATAAGCAAGAGGGGGCTGGAATGTATTGGAGAACTGGCAAAGGAACTAAGGTATTGGGAGCAAATAACTAGAAATGGAAAGGTAATGGAATGGGAAGAGGCCAAGAGGCCAAGAATGTATTTGGACTGCAGGTTAGAGATTGCCTTCCCTGTCAAGTATTGATATCAGAGTATAGGCAAAGGGAAAGAAATAGGGGGTTGCTAAATGAAAGACCAGCGCTGGTAGAGTTTTTAATAGAATCTAGAACAGAAGCTGCCATTAAAATAGGAATAATTAGCAAAGCATATACAATATTGCATGATAATTATAATAATCAGAGGAGCTTAGAAAGGATTGGAAAGAGAGACTGGATAAGCAATTCACAAAGAGACAATGGGGAACATATGTATATCTCCCAAATATACAACAAAGTCTAGAAGATGTATGATCTTTGCCTGGAAGTGTATTTTTATACCTCAACTAGACTCCAAAGAATTTTTCCTGAAGTGGATAGCAAATATTGGAGATGTGATGGGCAAGAAAGAGGTAGCTGAGAACATATTTTTTGGAAGTGTGATGAGCTGGCAGACTTTTGGGATTCCCTGCAGACCACTCTTTTGGAGATGCTGGGTGAGCAGATTGGATTGACTGGGGAGATGATTTTTCTGAGTTATGCTGCAGCATCAGAATTGCCTAGACACAGTAAAGCCTTGCTGAGTCTAATTATGGTGGCTGCCAAAAAAGCAATTACTGGAAAATGGAAATCAAAGTTTAGACCAACTTTACTAGAAGTTGTGAATATAGTAACAAAGATAAAACAACCGGAATTGGGATCTTTAGAAAAGGGAAGGAGAAAACTGTATAGGAAAAAAATGGGAATTGTTGAACCAATATATGCAGAGCAGGACTTGAATGAGCTATATAATGCTTAACTGACAATAATTGGATGGTTTATAAGTGATGTATAGTGTTTACAACTACAGTTGTTTCAATGGTGTTTGTAATATAAACTGTTTGCAACTAAAGTGGTATCATTTTGTATGTTTTTCATTTATATAAATGTAAGATTGCCTTTGTCATATGTGTAAATTTAATAAGGATGTTTGGAGGGAAAAAAGGTTTACTACTTAAATCAAATAGGTGTGCTGAGGAAAGAATTAAAATTTATGCAAAAATTCTTCTTATAGGAAGGTTTTGTCCCCCTATATCCACTGCATGGAGGAGCTATAATCCAACATATGGCCATTACGTAAATATAACATCCAGAGTTTGTGCTGCTTCAAACTAAAGGGAATGTTGGGTTTTGCAAGAGAAAGAGACTTGGTTATTGCCCTGGTCTTTGAAGCACTGTGACCTTATTGTTGGTATGTTTAGTTGGGGTGGTGTAGAAAGGTGTAGGCTCATGTATAACGATGCAGCAGCATTACAGCCCCACTACATAATAGCATTGTTTCTTTTTTAATGTATATATATATATATATATATATATATATATATATATATATATATATATATATATATATGTGTGTGTGTGTGTGTATGTATGTGTGTGTGTGTTTTTCAGTAGTTGTCAATATTCGGTGATCAGTGTATGTCACTTATTTGTATCACTCATTAGTCATGTATCTCAAATAGAGAAATACAGAGGTACAAAACTTGTTTGCTAGAAGCTGGGAAGGTTAAGAATAAATTAAGATTATTATTATTATTATTATTGACAGAATTACACCCTGAAAGTTTTTCTGCCATAATTTTTTTCATACATGTCTCTGACCCCCTGAGCTATTACAACTGTTACATCATGGTGAGCTCATTATCAAGGCAGCCATCAGGTGAGGATTGCTTAAACTGTACCAGTTTCCCTTGCACATGCTCAGATAATTATTAAGAGTTGAGAAAGCAGTGAGTAAAATGAGGGTGATGATTTGTGCCTATGTTTGATGTAACTCTCAAGAAGTTTTGCTCCCTTATAATAGAAACATTCCTTCTCCAGTCTTCATGGAGGATCATGACAGAATGTGCTCCAGAGGCATGCATTTCCATTACCCCCCCAGAGTGAGGTGAGCAAGCAAAACTTAATCATTCCTTTCCCTCCTCATCCAGCTAGTCTAGTGCCCAGGCCACTGACTGAACATGGGTCACAGTCAGGGCTTCATCCTTCTATACATTGGTGCTGGTGTGCATCTTGAAAATTATGTGAATCTAAATGCATGTGGCAATTTTATTTTAAAGAAGATAAAAGAACGGAACTTAAGCATGTTGTTAGGGAAATTAATTTTTTTTCAGTTAAAAGAATAGAAAAGAAGAAATTCAGCAGTAGGGGTGCTGCATTCCTGAGTGTGCTGCCCTTCTGATCAAACATTAAACCAAGGCCCCATCTGCCTGAGTTTGTAATTGCCAAAAAAGCAGACCCAGCACAAAGCCCTGAGGGACATCACTAGTGATCAGCCTCTTTGTGCAGAGGGTTCTCCCTTATCCTACCTTCCTGCATCCTGAGAGCCAGCTGACTATCTAGTGTGTACTATGGGTATATACATATATCTTGTTTACAATGCCAGAGTGGGATATGGTATCAAATTCCTTAACCAGGTCATGGTAAACAGTATGCACCATCTTCCCCTCATCCATTGCCTTGGTGACCTTGACAAAGAAGTCCACCATGTTAAGTAGGCATGATCTATCATTTCCTTGATAATTCTTTGCATGACTTTGCATATGAGACTAGTCAGACTTATGGGTCTGTAGTTTCTGGGGTGCATTGATGGTCTACCCTTGTGCAGAGGGATGACTATTGCAGTTCTCTAGTCATGTGGCATGAAACCTGTTAAGAGAATATAGTTAAACAGGGACTAAAGTGGTCATGATAGGTCATGTTTCAGGCTGTTTAAGAGGCATACTGGGATGTTATTGGTGACCATCAATGCAGTATTTTGGGCCTTAGAAACTGCATCTAGACCTGCTCTCTAGGGATAGTTGGTGGAATTGTTTGATTGTATTCCCTGGGGGTGTGTCTGGGGTAGAGAAGGGTAAAACTGGAGCTGAATTTGTCAGATTTGCTATATCTTCTGGTTCTATGTGACTGATTCCATTTATAATCAGTTCTCCACACTATGTGCTGCCTTTGAGTTTTTGGGCATAGCTAAAGAAGCCTTGTGATTGTCCTTGCTTGGAAGGCTATCTTTATTCACTCTGCAACCACTCTGCATCTTGCATTTTGCAAATGCAATTATTCTCTGGTTCTTGTATTTTACTTTGTTTCCATTGAACTTCTCCATCTTTGCAGTGAAGACTATCTATTTAGACTTAACTTCTACAATTACCTTCATTGCAGCTCCATTGTTGAATTCTGGGAATACATAACAATTGCCAAACAAAGAATGCAATGCAGTCATACAGTTCTCACTCAGATGTCAATTTTTCTCCAAATCTAATACATCTTACATTCATGCACTCACTATTACTATGTCCATGGACACCACATTTAGAATGTGGCTTTTGCTGGTCAGCATAAGATATATAAATTATTAAAGCTAGGATACTGCCCCCCACTGAAGAGAAGCACTCCACTTAGGGAACAAAACTATGCCCTGAGAGACACTCAGGAAGAAAATATTTTTGTAGCAAGGTCATACTCTAAAATTACTACTGGAGAAACAGCATTTTCTAGAATTGGTCTTGTCACCTGGAACCATCTCCACAATGAAGTTAAAGATCAGAAAAGACTGCAAGTTTTCAAATCAGCATTAAAAGTATATTTGAAAAAAGAAGCCACTAGCACTTGCCTTACAGCTATTGGGCAATAAAAATAAAGCTGTATTGTATAGCATCTATGATAGTTAGTTACTATTTTTTTGTGACTGGACTATACTTTGCCCATGAACTAAATAAATAGCAACTTTAAATGCTGTATATAAATGCTTCAACTAGTTAAAATGTAAATACTTTGACTTTATTCTGATCCATGTTTAATGCATTCTTGTATGTACTTATACACAATGATGTCAAAACTGTATCATTTTATTTACTTATTGCATTTTCTTTAATTTCTTGGGTTCTGACTGAAAAAGAGTCTGCAGACCAGCTCCCCTACCCTACAGAAAAATGATAAATAGACATAACTAAATAAATGCTAAGTAGGTGCTGTAATATTCCGAAAGCCAGACAGGCCAGATTGCATTGGTTTGGACATGTGCTGAGGAGGGATGCTGGGTATGTTGGGAAAAGGATGCTAAGGATGAAGCTGCCAGGTAAGAGGAAAAGAGGAAGGCCTAAGATGAGGTTTATGGATGTGGTGAGAGAGGACATGCAGGTGGTTGGTGTGACAGAGCAAGATGCAGAGGACAGAAAGAAATGGAAACAGATGATCCGTTATGGCGACCCCTAACAGGAACAGCTGAAAGGAAAAGAAGAAGAAGGTGCTGTAATACTCCATTTACTGTTTTTAGTAACAAATTAGCTTTCTATTCCCAAATTCAGTAGCCTCCTGTATCTATAATAGGTCATAAGTCCTCTACTTCTTAACATTGGATTTTCAACTAACAGGTTATGTTTTCCTTCCGTATCAACTTGGATCTAAAACAGTTGTTACATATCCTATCACTCATATACCTTCCTTAAGAGTTTAAAATAATGCTTTTACTTGGTTTTCTTCATACAATTCCCAAATGTGTTAAAACTGACATCTTTCCTACATAAAGTGTCAAAATCCCATCCCTTTTCATTGTGCAGATGTGCTTGCACATCCTAGAGTACACAGATCATGTCGTTTTCAAAATGGCTTCTCCACTAAAAACTATTTTGTGTAGCTTGCTCAAGCCACCTTTAAATGTGAAGCAAATCATATTTTTCCTTTGATTATTGCGGATAAGATTTATCTTAGTTTTCTTAACTGCCTCTGTGAAAGACTTTACAGTATCCTCTGAGGTATCTTTTACAAAAATGTTAAACTAGTACTAGAATGGATCATACATTATGATTTTACAGTTTGAAATGGATGTCACATATAACTCATTGTACATTGTTTAATTTAGAATGGCATGGTTTAAATGAGTTAAAAGTCAGAAAGGATAACACAATCAGGTCAACTAATAAAGGAGGCACTATGGTGATTTTGAGAATATCACAAACATAGAATATGTGGTACTCCCATTTAGAAGGCTGTGATATACAAAAAAATATATACTTTACAGAAACATGTAGTGTTCACTTTATGACTTTCTGGATTGTTAAGGTATCAATTTTCAAACAAGGCAGTTCAGCAGAGAATAACAATATCCTTTATTGCACACAAAAACACATACACGGGAGACCAGGAGATTAAGGTCCTGTCTCCTCAAACCACAGAATGTTTGATATTTAATATTTTCTTTCATTAAAAACAACACTATTGTAATAATCACAGAAAAATCAATGAGCAGTTAGAAATGAACACTACAGCATTCATTTTGCTAATTAAGATGCTCTGACTACTTGTTTAGAGATTTCATTTTAGGCACGAGGTCCAAATTCCATTATTGAACGTTCTAGTCAGAATATATCTTATACTTTTTTAAATCTGTCTAATATTAGACAGGAAGCAAATGAAAAGATGCATACAGCAAAACATTCAGGAATCCATCTTGTTATGAAAACATATTAGAAATAAAATGCACCCACTAATATTTCCCTTCTCCAAACTTGTCACCCTTCACAGGATAAAGGTGTGAGATTAGAATTTTTATGTAATATAGAAAGAACACAATAATTTTACTGTGTGCACAGGTGTTATTCCTCATATTACTGGCTACCAAAAATTAAAAAAAAATGAAATATCCAGGCAGATCAATTATATTGTGCTTCAATGGTTATTTAATATGTACTGAAAAATGGCATGGACAAGTTTACTTCTCATCTGAAAGAGTCTAGTATATTTTACCTTACTTTATGTACAGCATATGGCAATTTTACTAAAGATGATAACACATTTTATACTAGTATAAACCACTATCATAGTAGTGAACCTCCTGATTACTTGGGCTATAGTTTAACTAGTTCATGCAGCTTCCATTTCTCCAAATATACATTTTTGCTTACTCTCTGTGTTTGCAACTAAGTATACACTAATACTTGCTGATACAAATATATTATTACATCTATCAGCATCGTTCACTGTATTATTAACAAAATATTTCTTCACACAACCAATTTCATGGATCCAAAAGTGTAGTCTGCAAACAGACACACATCATTGTCAATTGTTTAATGTAATGAGAATGCAGCTCTGTATATTGTATGTAAATGTTAATTATTTTTAGTCCTTTTGTGAATTTAAAAGTGAAGTTTGCATACAGACATCCATTACTGTTAATAGTTTAATGTAATGATACTGAAAATCTGTAAAATGCATATTGCAATGTGAATGCTACCCTGGACATTGTATGTAAATGTAAATTTTATTCTGCTCCTGTCTTAACAGAGATTGTGTTTATGTATTTCTGTTATTTATGTCAGTTGAAGCTCTTTTCTCTCTGGGCGTGTTGTGAAAAGTGTGTCGGAGGAGGGGGTTACTGCCCAGTCCGACTTTCCCAATAATCAAAGGCAATAAATAAACTGATTTTATGTTATTATTTCTTTCTTTTGTTTATAAGCTTAAGGCCCATTTTCGGTGGAGGCCCAGAGAGAAAAGTTCTATTTACAAAATAAAATAATATGCACGGTGAAAGCCAAAATACAAACAGAGATAAAAAACATGTAGATATGACAGGAAGTATCTACCACCAAAGCAAAAAATAAAAAAATAAAACATGCAATTATACATTAAGAATTTAAAATGGAAAAGAAATGTTACAGATAGTTACCAAAAATGTCATGAATGCACTTAAGTTTTACAAGCAATCGTTAAAAAATGGTATATTCTACTGACATTAAAACTTTCATAAAAAATCATGGAAACAAAATCAGCTGCAAACTAAGAGGCCAAGACAGATGTAGATATAAAATAAAGTTTAGAGAAAAAGAAACATATTCTATCAGCATGGTCAAAACCACTTGTTGAAATGGTCACAAACGAAAAACAAGAAACCAAACTACTAAAAAGTAGGCGAGGATGAACGCAATGAGAGCCAGCAAACTGACAATAAAATAAAAGAAACGTGCATTTATTAGTAAGTGCTATCGGTGTGGATCAGTGCCTCACCTTCATCAGACTGAAACAAAATGAAAATCAATTAACATTCTTTATATAGAAAAAATCTAACAATCAATGAATTAAAACCTTAATTAGTGAATCCAGTTAATTCTTAAAAGGGAAAGCCTTCGTGCACATTCTTCAAAGTAATATACTGATAAGTTACACTGTTTTTAACTTGAAGTCATGTGCAAACATGAACACATTTCCTTTGTCTTATTAAATTAATTAAAAATAAAAAGCAGCAATACTTATTAATTAAAAAAATCCATAATAGTTGCCATAAATAAAAATGACATCAAGCCTTATAGCTAGTTGGCTAAGCTAGCAATAGCAAAATTAATAATGAAACTAACTATAAATTAGTTAGTACATTAAAATAAGCAATATATAGTAAAAGTCAATTAGTTAATTATTATGTATAAATATCTATCGCCGATGTAGTTACTAATAAATGAATATATATATATATATGTATATATATATATATATGTATGTATATATAAATATACGAACCTAATGATCTAAATAAGATATAAATAAGTAATAATAATTAATAATGGATAAATACGAATACATAATTTTATAGGCCATTATGTATAAATACTAGATAAAGCAGTACCTGTCAAATAATCATCACTTAAGGGCATGCAATTTCAAAACACATTTAATAGATAGATTTTCATTCAGCCCTGGTGGAAAGGACGCCCCTGTTTTTATTTGCCAAATAAGCTCGTCAATTTCTAGTAAAATCTGCCAAGGGCCTCCTCTAATGTCATTATCTCGATGTTGTAACACTAAAAATTTAAAAATATGTCCAGGGTATTCTAAAATGTGTTTAGCCAAAGCGTTTTTAATGTCCCCCTTGTTAATGGCATAAAAATGTTTGTACATGCGCTGTTTGAGTTCCCTTTCAGTTTTGCCAATGTAATATGCATTACATTGGCAACATAAGGCTGCATAAACCACACTTTTGCTATCACAATTGAATCTCGAACCAATCATGTATATTTTGTTGTTAATTCTACATCTATTCCCTTCAAATATGTGTTTGCACTGAGGGCAAGTACCACATTTGAACATACCTTTAACCCCACTATTTGGGACTCTTGTCTTTTTCTCAAGTAATGCTTTCAAGTTAAGCCCTCTCCTGTACGTAATACGTGGTTTCTCACCTAATGTTTTAATCAATGTTAATTCTTCTCTAATGACGTTCCAATTTTTATTTATAATATCCCTGATAAATACATAATCTAGGGAAACCGTCGATAAGAAGCTGGTCGTATAAACCCTATTATTCTTGTTATCCAATAAAGATTCCATTGACATGGGCTGTTGCTGTAACCCACTAAGTAAAGTTTTTTCCTTTATGACAAACTTCTTGCTTTATATTCACAATCAAGGAAGCAGGGTAGCCTCTATGCATAAACATGCCTTGCAGGTTTTCACATTCCGTCTCAAACTCATCATCATCAGACACCATTCGGGCTGCCCTAACCATCTGACCTTTTATAATGGCCTTCTTTTGGTGGTAGGGGTGATTACTTGAAAAATGCAAAAAGGTATTTGAATGTGTAGGTTTCCTATAAATTCTACTAATGTACCTACGTTTACATCTGTCATTCACTAAAAGAATGTCTAAATAGTTAATCGAAGTATCATCAATGTTATATGTAAACTCAAGGAAACTTGTCATGGTTGAAATGTTACGAATAAAGGTTGGAATAAGGGTTTTATCTCCTCTCCAAATGCAGAACATGTCATCCTGGTATCTTGTGTACCAGGAGAAATGCTGTTGGTAAAGACTGTTCTGAAATAGTAACTCATTTTCCCAATATGCCATGATGGCATTTGCAAAACTACCCCCACATGGTGACCCCATTGCTACACTAGACTTCTGCAAATACAGTTTTCCATCAAAAACCATGAAATTGTTTGTCAAGTAATCACCCCTACCAGCAAAAGAAGGCCATTATAAAAGGCCAGATGGTTAGGGCAGCCCGAATGGTGTCTGATGATGATGAGTTTGAGATGGAATGTGAAAACCTGCAAGGCATGTTTATGCATAGAGGCTACCCTGCTTCCTTGATTGTGAATATAAAGCAAGAAGTTTGTCATAAAGGAAAAAACTTTACTTAGTGGGTTACAGCAACAGCCCATGTCAATGGAATCTTTATTGGATAACAAGAATAATAGGGTTTATACGACCAGCTTCTTATCGACGTTTTCCCTAGATTATGTATTTATCAGGGATATTATAAATAAAAATTGGAACGTCATTAGAGAAGAATTAACATTGATTAAAACATTAGGTGAGAAACCACGTATTACGTACAGGAGAGGGCTTAACTTGAAAGCATTACTTGAGAAAAAGACAAGAGTCCCAAATAGTAGGGTTAAAGGTATGTTCAAATGTGGTACTTGCCCTCAGTGCAAACACATATTTGAAGGGACTAGATGTATAATTAACAACAAAATATACATGATTGGTTCGAGATTCAATTGTGATAGCAAAAGTGTGGTTTATGCAGCCTTATGTTGCCAGTGTAATGCATATTACATTGGCAAAACTGAAAGGGAACTCAAACAGCATGTACAACATTTTATGCCATTAACAAGGGGGACATTAAAAACGCTTTGGCTAAACACATTTTAGAATACCCTGGACATATTTTTAAATTTTTAGTGTTACAACATCGAGATAATGACATTAGAGGAGGCCCTTGGCAGATTTTACTAGAAATTGACGAGCTTATTTGGCAAATAAAAACAGGGGCGTCCATTCCACCAGGGCTGAATGAAAATCTATCTATTAAATTGCATGCCCTTAAGAGATGATTATTTGACAGGTAATGCTTTTTCTAGTATTTATACATAATGGCCTATAAAATTATGTATTCGTATTTATCCATTATTAATTATTATTACTTATTTATATCTTATTTAGATCATTAGGTTTGTATATTTACATATATATATATATATATATATATATATACACACACACATATATATATTCATTTATTAGTAACTACATCGGCAATAGATATTTATACATAATAATTAACTAATTGACTTTTACTATATATTGCTTATTTTAATGTACTAACTAATTTATAGTTAGTTTCATTATTAATTTCGCTATTGCTAGCTTAGCCAACTAGCTAGAAGGCTTGATGTCATTTTTATTTATGGCAACTATTATGGATTTTTTTAATTAATATGTATTGCTGCTTTTTATTTTTAATTAATTTAATAAGACAAAGGAAATGTGTTCATGTTTGCACATGACTTCAAGTTAAAAACAATGTAACTTATCAGTATATTACTTGAAGAATGTGCACAAAGGCTTTCCCTTTTAAGAATTAACTGGGTTCACTAATTTAGGTTTTAATTCATTGATTGTTAGATTTTTTCTATATAAAGAATGTTAATTGATTTTCATTTTGTTTCAGTCTGATGAAGGTGAGGCACTGATCCACACCGAAAGCGCTTACTAATAAATGCAAGTTTCTTTTATTTTATTGTCAGTTTGCTGGCTCTCATTGCGTTCATCCTCGCCTACTTTTTAGCACTTGTTGAAATGGGACTTTTTTTAATTAAATACAAGTAATAAGAGCTTTTATATGGAGTGAAGAGACCTGGTTGGGGTGCAAAGTGTATAAAATTAGTAAGTGATGGACAGTTGTTAGGTTTGTAGATGAGGTTATAGATGATGAGACGTTGGGACAATACTTGACAGTGGGGAAATTTTGATCAGTAAATTTCTCTGAGAGCTGCACAGTGATGGGTTCTATTTGGAAGACAAGAATTGGTGGCAAATGTTGCTACCTTGTAACACTGCTCTAGCTGGCTTAGCTGGGTAGAGTGAATGTTGGTGAAGATGGGTGCAATATAGAGAAACGTAGATAGGAGTATGGTAAAAGCAATGTATTTTCTTGCATTGTCAGTTATATATGGACTAATCCTATACAGTGTTTTGTTTAGGTGATTTTTTTTTACTATGTATTATATGTGAAAATTGAATTTCAGTTTTTCTTTTGTGTATACACCAAGGAATTTGGTATATGAGACAATTACAGTTTTGGTATTACTGGAGGAGGTTATTGAAAATGTTGACTATGGGATTTCAGGTTTTTTGGGAGTAAAAATAATTTGTTTTATTTTGTTCGGGTTAAGAAATAGCTGTGGATGCCCAAAACATTTTTCAGTTGAGGTTAACAATTCTTAGGTGATTTTCTGTAATTTGTTAAGGTTGTTATCTGAGCAATTGAAGGTAGAGTCATTGGTATGTTGTACTAAGGTAGTACTTTTACAAGTCCTATAGGGATTATTGATGAAAATATTGAAGAGTATGGACCCAGAATGGATCATTAATAGATTCCAAAGAAAAAACAGAGAAAGAATGAGAGTTCGTGTTCCCATTTCACTGCTTGTGACCTGTTAGAGATCACGCTATGCAACCAGGATATATCTAAGACTGGTCTGTTGGTTTGGTAGGAGTTAGAAAAGTAGTTTAGGAAAAGTTACTAAGTAAGGAAAAGACAGATTGGATGAAATGGGAGATGAAGAAATTAGTCATATTGGTTGAACTATTGCCAGAACTGAGTGTAAGTGTAAATGAATAAATACATTATTTCTACAGAAAAAAGTTACTGCAGATGAAGGATGAAGCACTATTTGTTTCCTCTTATTTACATTTAACTTTGGGACTGTTTTAAATGGTGTATATTTAGTAACAGCTCTATTTTAGATCATGTATTGTGCAATTAAAACAATAATATGCCTTTTGTTGGGAGAGGTAATATGCATGGATTTGTACAAGTAATATATACATATATGTGTGGATCTGCTTTCATTACACGAAAGTACATTTTAACGAATTGTACTTATCAAGCTGAATCTACCGAAGCTCCAGTTTAACAAAGGAACGGACTGCCGAATTCCTTTCCCTGTGAAAGGAACCACTTGGCCGCCATGGTGAACTGTGCCCTCTCTTACGTGTAGCGCAATCTAGGAGTTGGTATATTTAAGTAGGGCAAAGCCCCCCACATGGGAGCTGTGGTTGTGAAGCCCCTCCACTTTGGTGGGTTTACTTTTCCTCCATTTCGTTTGGTTATCATGGTGGCCAAGTGGTTCCTTTCACAGGGAAAGGAATTCAGCAGTGTACATCACCGTGGTGCAGTATATCAAGGTGGTGCAGTGGTGGCATTGTTGCCTCACAGCAAGAGGTTCTCCCATTTGATTCTCGGCTTGGTTGGGAGTGCCTTCTGTGTGGAGTCTGAATGACCTCCCCGCGGTCGAGTGGGCGTTCGAAAGACATGCGTTGAATGGGCATGCCTTCGTTGAAGGCTGGGCATCAGGCTGGCAACTTGACACCATAAAAAAAAAAAAAAAAAAAACTAACTGCCAATCATTAGCAGACCGGAGTTTTGCTGTGGCGACCCCTAACCGGGAAAAGCCGAAAGACAACCAACATTCGTTCATTGAACTAGAGCTTTGGTGGATTCAGCTAGGGTAAGTACAATTCATTAAAAACATACTTTTGTGTAATGAAAGTAGATATATATATATATATATATCCACAAAATTTTGAATAAAAACTTTATGTTACTATTGTGAGGAATAGGATTTACATTAATTTCTCAGGCTTCTCATTTCTGAGTTTATGTGGGCAAACTAGTAATAATAAATTATATTAAAAAAAACCTAATTGGCTGATAGTATTTTTTGGACATTTTAGAAGTTGTCATGCACCCAAGCTTCCCGAGTTTCTCTTCTATGAAGAGGTTTTGGTGCAAAATGAGCTTGTGACAAACAAACATTTCTGATCCTGTTTATCTGACAGACTGATATGAACTTGAAAAGAATTTCTTGTTTAGTGTATACTGACTGAGATTGTCAGAAACCTTGGCATAAAAACAGGGATGACTTTATTCATCACAAGATTTGTAATCACTGAAATATTTAATCATGATATGTCACCATACTTTAAGTTTCATAATACTAAATAACTCAGAAGGAAAATAAATGTTGATTTTTTGACTAAATGTAATGTTTTGTCAAGTTAGCTTATCAATATTATATCCATATTCTGAAATAATTTGAAAGCAAATAAGTTTCTGAAACTGATTTTCTAAAATAGTTTTCTGAAATTATTTTTTCTGTGCTAAGTCAGTAACACTTTATTCTAGAGGTAGAAATTGTAGCTACTATTCAATTAAGAATAATTTTATTAGACCAAAAGTCGGTCTTTTAATTAGCCTGGATGTTAAGGGCTCATTTCCATGTGAACATTGCTGTATACTTACTTACAATAGGCGATCCATTCACTGTATGTCGTAACTTCAGAGCATTGCATTACTTACTGCTTGTTTGTGCTGAACTGTCCAGTGCTGCTCATATGTGCTCTTGCATTTAGTGCAAAAGACTGAACCAAGCCCTTAGCCCCAGTGAAGTGAATTTTTCAGCTAATATTACAAATGATGTTGCTTGCTTATAGCAACTTTGTCATGATTTTTTTCTGCAAATTGCACAGTTCTTTGCTTAGCTGAAGAAGGCTTGGTGCACTGTGTGTTTATACTGGTTGTATACTAATACTGAGATAATACTAGCTAATACTGAGACTATGGTAGCACTGTCACCTCACAGTAAGACGCTGTCCGGTTCGATTCTCAGCTAGAGTGCCTTCTGCGTGGAGATATGCGTGAATGGGCGTACCTTCATTGAAGGTTGTGTGTCAGGGCTGGCAACTTGGCACGTAAAAATCAACTGCCAATCATTAGCGGACCGGAGTTCCGCTGTGGCGACCCCTAACCGGGAAATGCCGAAAGACACACACACACACACGCACACACTGAGACTATTGTTGATTGCTTTCCTGATTTTTTTTTCTTCATTTGGAAATTCTATTAATTTTTCTCTAGTAGTAGAAGAGAAAACAGCACAGTTCTAAATGTTTTGTTTCTGAAGGATGATGCATTTGTATTTCTATCAGTCATGTGCTAATATTGAACAAATGCTGCTTGCGTTTGGTTTTAAACTTTTGTTGTCTTTCCTCTAGTAGAAGAAGGGGATACTGCTATGTTCTAGGCATGTATATGCTGAAAACGGTTTAGTACTCTTAGTTTCTTCGGCTAAGTACCTATTCTTGTGTGCTTTCATTTCAACTGTGTTGTATGGCCTAGCGTTCATTTGTGCTGAGTTGTCAGATGTTGCTCACCTGTGCTTCCATTTTTACACCAGAAGACTCTGAGCCAAACCTTTAACACCAGGAAATAGCTGTGTTCCATGCAACAGCATGCTAACCCCATGCTATATGGCAGGTGGAGAGTGCATTTACGCGTCACTCTAATTCTGTGGACCAAAAATGTTACTCATCTTTTCTACTGTTTTTCTAGGTACTGTGTCATTATTCAGTACAGTCTTTTGCTCATATGTCTGCTACACCACTAAGTTTAACTGCTCCATTATTTCTGATAACGTATTCTGGGGTGTATATTAAGTCATCGAAACATCAGTTCATTGAACAGCATTTCATTGGAAATGCCGTTCATCGAACCCACCACACCCCCCACTAATTATATATACCAACTTCGAGATCTCACTACAGTGGGGAAAGGGCAAATTTCCTGATCCCTACCATAATGCGATCTCAGTCAGAATGGTTCATTGAACTGTATGTGTCCATAAAATGCCATTTGAAATGCAGTTCGATGATCTGTTTTATGAAATAATAGGGGCCCTTAATTCTGTATTGTATAGCTATATGTTTAGCAAAGGGAACTGTAATAAACTGTTTTATACAGACCTGTAATATATTGCACATAGTCTGCTGTGCTGTATTGTGTTACTCAGAGGTGTCGTTTGTTGCACCTCACCAGACAGTATGCACCCTCCATTAACTAGACTTAATGAACCTCCCCTGAGATGATGCTGTAAATTAATTCAGTACAACTTTCCTGAATATCCTAAATAGCTTTGCACCTCCTAGAAGAAAGAGACTAAAAATAAATAATGCAATTTGGCTATTCAAAAAGATTAGAATGCTACTGCAGGATAGAGAAAAAGCATGGAAAGAACAGCACAAATATAAACGCCACAATGTCATGAAAACTTCAGAATGCTTTGTAATCATATTAAAAAGCAAATTAATAAAGACAAAAACCATACTAACATAACTTTCAGAATAATAGTAAATACAACCCTAAAATAGTCTGCACAGTCATTGAAAAAATCTTTCATTCTGGCAAAAAATTCAACTCTAACCCTTCTCCCGATAAGTCATCACTCAAAACCACAATACAGTTCATAGGTTCATAGGTTCATACTAGGCTATCTGCCCTAGGGCATTTGTAAGCCTAGCCAGAGTGTGTTTGGCTTTCGCCACCCATTTTAAATTAATTTTGCTATGCCCTTTTTCGAGGTTAGTATACTATGCCTCTGTCTAACAGTGACACAGAAGTGATACCCGGGGTAAACCTACGATCTCCCATCCACTCATCAAGATTCCTCTTGAAGAGAGTCAATGAGGGACTCTGCCTAACCTGGACTGGGATTTTATTCCAGAGTGAAGGGAGCCTCTGGGTTATGAATCTGTCCCTCCAGCATGTCCTATTTATTTCAGTGCTGAGGTTCAAGCCTCGGCGTAGCTCGATTGGATTTGGATTTTCTGAGGTGCAGCATGTCCATTAATTTTGGGTTGGACATGGCTTTATACGTCAGGCACAGATCGCCTCTGAACAGGCGGTATGCCACTGAGTAGAGCTGGAGTTTCTTTAACCGGGCAGCATATGGCATCTGTTTGAGCCCTTTGATCCTCTTGGTGAGGTACTTTTGGGGTCTTTCCAGTTGCTGCAGGAGTCTGGTAAGATACATCCCAAAGGGGCATTGCACTCAATTATGGGCCTGATGAGGGATGAGTAAAGAGGCACGATGACCTCCCTGATCTAGATGTGAATCCCTTCATGATTAGGTGGGCTATGTAAAATGTTTTTCTAACCACTTTGGCCACGTGGTTGTCAAATGAGAGATTGCTATCAACTTGGGTCCCCAGGTCCCTAATTACTTCTTCTGTACTTAATGGATTACCACCTATGTGGTAATTTGTAGGCACTTTGTTTTGCCAAAGGGGATGGACTATACACTTTTGGCATTTAGCTTGAGGCCATGGCTCTGGCACCAGTTGTCTGTTTCTATGAGGCCCTTTTGGAGGATGCTTGTGTCGGCTGGAGAGTCGATTATGGTGCCCAGTTTGCAGTCATCTGCGAACTTGGTCAGCCACAGTCCTTCCATGTTGGCCTGTACCTCCGAGAAATATATACCGAACAAGAGAGGTCCCAGGACTGAGCCTTGTGGGACACCACTTGTAAATGGTTTGGAGTCTGACATGGCTCCAGCAATTCTAACCATGTGGGTTCTGTCCTTGAGCCAGTTTGCAATCCATCTAGTGACATAGTAGTTATATTTAAGCTAGTGAGCTTATCTATAATGTCCGAGTGGGGTATTGTATTGAAGGCTTTTGCGAGGTCCAGGTAGGCTGTGTGGACCACCTTCCCCTCAATGGCCTTGGTGACTGTTTCAAAGAAATCAACCAGGTTTAAGAGGCAGGATCTGCCCTTAATAAAGCCAAACTGGGTAGGATCCAGTGTCTGTAGGTCCCCAATATCTTTATTTATGAGGTCCATGATGATCCTTTCCATAGCTTTGCAGACCAAGCTAGTCAGGCTTATGGGGCGATAGTTTCCAGGATCCGTTGAGGCACCACCTTTATGGAGAGGGACCACTGTTGCTGTACGCCACTCTTTAGGCACATATCCTGTAGTAAGGCTGAGATTGAACAGTAGTTTTATGTTTGGGTTTAGCTCTTCTTGGAGTTCATGTAGGACACAGCCGGGACACCGTCTGGTCCCACTGATGCTGTGTTTTTGCTTTGGAGAGGAGGCTCTTACCTGAGCATCTGAGATGTCAGGGGCAGCACTCTGCTGGGATAGATATTTGCCCTTTTGGTGGGGAGGGGAGAAGTTTGCTGAACCTGTCAGCTAGGATGTTGGCAATGTCTGTGGGTTCGGTGTATTTTTTGTCATTTTGGACTAATTCTGAGCATATCTGGGAATTACCACCCAGGTTCCTAACATAACTAAAGAAAGCCTTGTGATTATCCTTAGTGTCCTGTGCAATTTTTCTCTCGAAGCTGGCCTTAGACAATTTTATGAGTGCCCGTAGTTTTTTGATAATACTGATCAGTGATGCCTTCCCTTTTGGAATTTTGCTCTATCATTTAGTAGCTTCCTCCTTCTATTGTATAGTTTGTTTATGGCTGGGGTCCACCAGACAGGACGTCTGCCATTGGAGGATTGGGTCTTGGTTTTATTTGGGATCGCATGATCCATGCATTCCTGAAGGTGTTCATAGAATGCGTTTATAAAGGATTCTGCGGTCTGGGCCGTATTGTCCACAGGCCTGGGGGCTTTGAAGGATTCCACCTCGGTTTTGAGGAGTGCGAAATTTGCTTTAGAGAAGTTTTTCACTTTGGGGTCGGGATGTGAATATCCAGTGAGATTAGTTTATGATCTGATCTTACCAGTGAGGGATACACTTCTGGTCTGGAGCATAGAGTCCCCATGTTGGTGATGATCCGGTCCAGTATGTTTTCCCCTCTTGTGGGAGTGGTAACAAGTTGTTCCATAGCATTTGAGTTTATAAATTCTAGGAACCTTTGGGCTAGGGTGTTGGAGCTAGAGTAATGCTCTCAGTCTATGTTTGGGTAGTTGAAGTCGCCCAATATAATGGTGTTTGGAGAGACCTTCATATTTTCCAGTGTTCTCAGGAAGGCTGAGTGGGGTTCCTGTGTTTGGGAGGGTGGTCTGTAGCAGGCTATAAACTGGAAGGCAGTTTTACCCACTGTTAGTTGCACATGGATAGTCTCTGATGCTTTGTGCTTTGCCACCAACCTGGAGGTGTGGGTATCTTTGATGAATATCGATACTCCCCCTCCTTTTGTGGTTCGGTCCAAGTTTTGGGGCCGAAAAGCATGGTATGAGGTATAACCTGGTAGTGCTGGGGTGCTCTCGGGAGCCCTGAACCAGGTTTCTGTTACTGCACAGATACTGATGTTCTCCATGCTAAGGAGAGTTTTGAGTGCGTACATCTTGAGGTTTAGACTTCTGGAGTTGAGTAGCATTACTCTTAGTTTCTTATCCCTTGTGATACCTATGGAGGTGGGTTTGTCTTTTGAGCCTTGCCTAAAAAAGGCACTATGGGGGTATCAAGAGCCTTTGCCAATATCCGAAAGCCCAGGGGTGACAGGTGCAAGCCATCCCTAGCGAAGCATCGTGGCTTGTCGAGCATATCATCCCAAGCTGACAGGCATTGGATCCCCTTTGAATGACACCAGTACTTAAGCCAATTGTTGAAATTGATCATCTTGTCTTCATATTGTGGCATCATTCTTGGTGAGGGTAAGATGCTACTCAAGGTCAGGGTCATACCGGCCTGGGCTACATGCTCAGAGAGCTCCTCTATGTCTCTTTTCATGTAGTCCAGGGAGGTACGTCTCAGGTCATTCACACCAGCTTGGACAATGACTGAGTCATATTTGTACTTGCCTTGGAGTGACCTGAGTGCTTGTGTTATGTGGCGGATCCTAGCGCCTGACAGGCTGTTCACCGTGACCCTCTCCTTGTTCAACCTGGTGAGCGGGACGTCAGTGTGCCTGACGATAGAGTCACCTATTACAAGTGTATCAGGTGTGTTGTTTAGTCTTAAGGGCTGTGACTGTTCGGCACACTGGCTTTGTGAGATATGTGTTGCACATGTTTTGTTTTGGGGTAGCGGTTGCTTGGGTGTCTGCTTTGGAGGTCTCTGCTGCTTAGGCAGATCTTTATTTAGAGACTCCGAGTATGTTTTTGTGAGATTATGTGTTTGGTTTGCTGTCGTGGTAGGTCTATGTGAGACTGGAATTGTAGTGAGTGTGGTTTCCTTCTCCTCCTGACTGGTTATGCCAGTACTGAGTTGAGAGAGCTTAGCCTCCAGTTTGGCTATATGGTTGCATCTTTCACATGTGTTGGAATTTGTTGGGAGGAGGAGAGGGTTGTCTGTGTACATGAGGCAGTTGTAACATTGCCTCAAGATTCACAGATTCACCAGCTGGACTGGAGAGGAGATTGACAACTGACCTTTGGACATGCTAGAATAATATTGGGAATTCCTTTATAATTGAAAACAAGGGCCAGTGGGGAGTGAGGGTGTAGTGCTTTTAATTTTTAGTGCTGACTTATATAATTGCTTTAGTGAGCAAGTGCCAGGTAACTTAAGTGCAATGTGTTACAGGTAACTTAAATGCAAAAACGACAAACAGTAACTTTCTTTCAAGTGAAACAAGGAAATAAGTACAGTAAGCAATGCAGATATCACTAGTGATCCACAGAAGCGCTGAGAAGCCGCGTATTAGGTGGAATTAGCATTCCAGGAAAATAACAAGCAAACAAACAACAAGCATATAAACAAAGCTAGATTCAGCAGGCCTGGATCTAGTCTATGCTACAGCAAGCAAGGTGTACCAGTTTCAGTAAGATACAGTTCAAATATTCAGGCACTATAAACCTTTAACCAGAAATTCCCAGCTCAGAAGGGCAGAGTCCAGCCTCTTCTCCCACAAGAGTGCAGACCACAAACCTTCTTAATGTAAAATAACTGGCCTGAAGCCCAAGTGTTTAAACCAGAACTAATACACTTTAAGAATAACAGACACTGGGCTCTCAATCAGCAGTTCCCAACTTAGAAGGATGAAAGCTACCTGTCCTGCCACCACAGTGCATGCCACAAACCTTCCTAATGTAAAACAACTGGTCTGAAGCCCAAGTGCTTAATCCAAAAGACTTAGAATGATAGCTACACTTTAATCAAGTTATTACCAAGCAGTAATAAATACAATTGAATACTTTAGAGAATGCCTGGATTAGTGCTCAAGTTACACAAACAAAGCTAGATCCAGCAGGCCCGAATCCAGTCTATGCCACAGCAAACAAGGCGCACCAACTTTAGTAAGAAGCAGTTCAGATATACATGCACTATAAGCCTTTAACCAGAAATTCCCAGCTCAGAAGGGCAGAGTCCAGCCTCTCCTCCCACAACAGTTCAACTCTTACTTCATAGATATATAGCATCTTTAACCAAGAATTCCCTAGCATATAATCCTAACCCTGCCCAACAGCCATGTATTACCACATCCACTTTCACTTTCAAACTTGTGACCACATCCTATATAAAACTATTCTTAAATAAACTCGAACCATGCTCTACTTTAGCTGATAACTTTCCAAGCGAGTACCTTAAAATAGCAGTGAATACCCATTGCCTGTCCTGCCTCAATCCTTAAATATAGATCAGTCCAGGAATCCCACCTTCCCTCTCTCTCTGGAAAAAGTCATACCTTATCCCTCTGCACAAAGGAGGAAATTCAACAGACATTACTAACTTTAGACTTATAGCAATCTTATCCCTCTCTCCAAAATACTTGAAAAATGTATTCAAAAGCAATTGCTAAACTATCTCCTACAGGAATCGCTCCTATATTCCACACAACATGGCTTCCATCCTTCCCATAGTACTAACACTGCACTTCTAATCTATATAAATACTGTCAGTAATAATAATAAGCTAGAGATAACATCAAACTAGTAGCCTCCTTATTTCTAGACTTGTCTAAAGCGTTTGACACAGTTTGCCACAGCAAATTTCTACTTCAGATGTCCTCATTAGGTCACTCTCAGCCTAGCTTTCTATGGTTCAAAGGCTACCAATCCAATAGGTATCAATCAGTAAAATGCCACTCCACCCTGTCTCCATTCCTCCCAGTCAACACCAGTGTACCACAAGGCTCTATCCTTGGTGCCCTCCCCTTTAACATTCTTACCAACAGCCTCCACACATCCGCACAACAGGCCACCCTAATACAGCATGCAGATAACTCCACACTCATTTGTGCATCTGACAACATGGCACACCTCCAAAAAATTACGCAGGAAGCTTTAACAGCCCATTTGTAACTCACAACTCATGTTCAACCCTGAAAAAGTCAAACTACTACTTTCCCCCCAAATCCCTGTCTCATGAAAAAACAAAATTTAAAGTCCTCTCTCTTGATAGTGCAACCACTGAAGCCACTTTTCATAGCAAATTATTAGGAATGACAGTGGACAACAGTCTTAAATTTGATCTACATATACAAAAGTATACAACATAAACTTGTCAAAAACTAAGGATGCTTTACAGAGCCAAAAAAACTCTCTCACCAACACAACTAAACCTATACTTGCCACTACTTATTTCCACCTCACAATTTTTTATGGAGCTCCCATCATTACTGACCTTCAGGTATCACAACAATCAAAACCTGGACAATGCTATAACAAAGCTGTTAAATTTACAGCAAATGCCCCTTTCAGAACACACCACTGTATAGCACTAAAAAGCTTAAATTGGTTGGAACTACCCCATAAACTGACATATACACAGCTTCTTATCACCTATAAAATTATCCAGCATCCATCTGCTTGTCCAGCACTAAATATCATTGCACACAACTATGTTTCCAGATGGTCATTACGATCAAATGACCAAAAACTCCTGTCTGTTCACAAGCTTATCATATCTACTGGGCATTGTCTGTATTCATACCTTGTTGCTAAGGCCTAGAGCTCCTTACCTGTATCCACTAAGTCAATCCCCTCCCTCCCACCCTTCAAAACCATTCTGAAAGACTTCCTAGCTAAAAGCAGTCTCTTTTTTAGCTCAACACCAGGATAAATTATATCGCTAAATGTGAACTAATACCTTTTCATGCTTAAATCTCCTTATTTTCCCTTCTTTACTCACTTCCTTACTTCTATCAATTTCTCTCCCCCAGCTTTCTCTCTAAATAAACCATAAGCCTGCTTTTTTTCTCACTTCGTATTGCAATTGGTGTTTGTATATTACTAACTTGTCTTTAATTTCTCTGTAAACTGGCTAACATTTCTCTAAATATTATATCATTGTCAATTAACTTCTAGCTACTCTTACTTAACCAATGTTTCATTTTATGTCTAAATTGTTATAATTATTTTAAACTGCAGTTGTTTTTTGTATTCTTTTTTAAAGACTGTAAAATTATTGTTCATAAATGATTTGTAATACTTTGGAGCTTTTCTTCCTGAGCTTTCACTGATAATGGTTTCCTACCCAATCAGACTTTCCCGGTAATCAAATGTCAATAAGAAAATAAATAAACTTGACGGTTTGAGATAATGCATTATGCTGTGTTTATCTATTAAACCTATCATAGTAGTGTCACTTTTCTACTTCCTAAGACTCTGATGACAAAATTATTCCTATCAGAAATAGTAGGGTGAATGCCTCTGCTGCAGGTGTTACATACAGATCAAGGAATTTAAAAGACATTTTACATTAAAAGAAAAATTATATCATCAAAGAATTTGATATTCTTAGAAACGGCACATATTCATTTAAGAATTGCTCTTATTACAGGTGGATTCCATTTATGTATTTCATGCATGTTTTACTGGAACAGTCCAACTAGGCAATGTCTATTTTCAGTGGAGGCCTGTAGAGAAAAGCTCCACAAAAAAATATTTACAAATACAAATTTCATGCATTTCAAGAAGTGTGACGTTAAAGAAATGAATATAAAAATACTACAACTAAGTAACAAAAGAAAAGATCAGATAAAAATGGAAATAATGAGGGAAAAAATCACAGAAGACTTCAGGAAGAAAAAATAGCAAAGAAAGAAGAAAGTAAGTTGATGAAGAGCACAAGACACCAGCACAGAAGGGAGGTTTTTTTTTTTAACACAGAAAAGGGAAGTTGTATTGGAGGGCAGAAAGCAGAGATAATGGCATAAGTCTTAGTTAGACAAAGTATAACATTTTCTTCTATGATTGAGTAGAACAAAAGAATATACATACTGATCATTTTCACCAACCAGATAAAACAAGTTTATTATTTTAATAAATATGGTATTTGCAGCAGTACTAATTTTAAATATGTGAATACCTAATAGAATGTACTGCCCATTACATACATAAAATCCAGTAGGAAACGTTGATTTTATTACGGTCTTGAGTTGTATGTTTATTTCAATGATGAGCACACTATCATGCTAGGAACTACTCTTCTTACTTTTGGTCATATTCTCTTCCTTTTATTGTAAAGCTTGTTTATATTATGATTCCACCAAGGGGTTGCTTCTGGTGCTTGCCCTGCACTTGTTCCTACAGGGTGTAGCTGTTTATGTGCTGGTATAGTGTGATAGCATATATTCAGCAGAGTTAACTGGGTTTGGTGGGATCTGAAGCTGGCCAATGCATCACTTAGGAGTATGTAGTGTTTTCTAAAGTATTTTAGGTGAAAGGGGTCTTTGGTTTCAATTTTATTTTGAAGGAGATGGCTTTACTGTCAAACCCAACTACGGACACAAAATTTGAGGGATGATGAAGATGACCTCATATTAGTAAGAACAAAATCCAAGATGTTACTCCCCCTTGTGGGTACTCTGACTAATTGTTGCAGGACACTTGTATTGACAAAACCTGGGAATCTCTGTGCTTGTGCACAAGGGTTGGTGTAGGTTTCCCAGTCTATAGCTAGTTCGTTTAGATCACCTAGAAAAATTGTAATGGGTTTAATACTGAGTGATTCCAGTTCCTGTAGATAGGTTTTGCGGCATTCTGGGGTTACAGAGGGTTTTATAGCTAGCTAATATATAGTATGGGACTTTTGTGATGGCTTTTTGGAGATGAAGAAGCTGTAGTGCATCATGTTGCTTTACCAATCTTTATGCGAGTCTCTCCTGGATATAGATTAAGACACCTCCAGATTTTTTCCTCCTGTTATAGCCCTACTCATCTAGAATGCTCTCTATCATTTTAAACCACGTCTTAGTTACAACACAAATGTCTACTTCAAGAGGAGGAGATTTGTGGGATGTAGAATTACTTGTTTAGATCAGTTTGGTATTGCCTGAAAAAGGGCACTATAGTGATGCACGATATCTAATAACGGAAACTGTAGAGGGGACAGATGCAGATTATCCCTGAGGAAGCAGCATGGTCTGTTGATCATATCCTCCCAGGCTGTCAAACATTGGATCCCCTTCGAATGAAACAAAAACTTTGCCAATTATTGAAGTTTTTTTTGTTTTGTCATATTGTGTCATCATCGGTAGAAATCTGCTTAATGTTAGAGGATCATACTTGCCTATCACCCATGATTTGACAACTCCATCATGTCTCTCTTCATATAGGTCAGGGAGGGACATCTCAAGTCACTGACACCCACATGTACTATGACAGAGTCATATTGATACTTGTTGAAGGACTTGAGTGCATGCATGATCTGATGGGTCTTGGCACCAGACAAGCAATTAACGTTCACTCTTTCCTTGCTCAGCCTGGTAAGAGGTATATCTGTATGTCTTACAGTGGAGTCAGCTATAACTAGAATGCTTGATTGAGTAGATGTCTGCCTTACAGGCTCAGCATCCATGACTTTGGGACCTTTTTTGTTATATGAGGTGGTAGACCTAACTTGCTTAGTATACTTTATGCCTCTGTTATGTTTTGGAGTTCTTTGAAGTTTACGTGAATTAATCTTTAGAACCTCAGTATATGAAGGATTATGTGTATTGTGATAGCCTTGATGAGGTGACGAGTGTGGTGTACTGCTGATAATTCTGGTGTCTGAGTATACTGTGTGTGAGATTTTTGTCTCAGAGGACATTATAAGCATACGTCTCTCACACTCTGTTATGCTTTTGAGTAACATCTGATTGTCAAACAGTATGAGATAATTCTTACACTGCATCAAGATGCCCATGTCAATCAGGCTGGCTACAGAAGTTCTGGTGAAGAGCTGGTCCACAATTTTTTGACAGGAATGACTTGGGGGGGGGTAACTATAACTGTTTAGAGTTGAGTTTTTTTAGGATACTATTTGGGTGGTGTTACTACTAAGGCATGGGGAAATGCCTAATTATTTGGTCAGGGGCATACTTCACCTCAAAATGTGTTTGTTTGCACTTGGCACACTGAGCATCAGGTATGGATTTCTAAGGTTGTATAGATTTTGCAGGTCTCTTACAGGCTCATGTGCAGACAACACACTATACAGGAAATACAGTGGAGGAGGTGTGCTAAGCATAGCTTGGGGCAGCCTTTTTCCTACCCTTTTTAATGAAGAGCTCATTTCTTACAGTTAAAGGCTTTCCACGATTCTCAAGAGTCTTGAAAAAAAGACCCTGAGTGGGTTTAGCTCTTTGCTGGTTATAGCAAACTAGGTAGAGAGGAAGCCAATCAAATAAAGCCAATAGTGGAGTTCTGTGACTTCAGAACCTATAGCAAGTCAGAGTTCTCTTAATCCTATGTCTTTGAGCTACAGATCAATTACTACAGGTAGGTTAGAATTGCAGAAACTTTAGCTTTTATAGTGGGGGCAGAAAAGACTGAAAATAGTGTGCAAACAGAAGGGAGCAGCAGGAGGAGCAATGTTTAATGTATCAGTGGGGACTGGAAGGTCTTAGAGCAATGTATCAGACACAAGAACAAGGGGAAAACAGTATCAATGTAAGACAGAAAGTCACTGGAATTCAATTTTGAGCAGGCAAATGAGAAAAATATAAGACTAGCAGCAAATTGGAATGAAAACAGCTGTAGAAGCACAGAAGCACAAATCTTGCAGAAAACAGATTACATTACAGTACTGCACTATTGCAATGCACCAACAGTCTATGGCACCAGACTAGGCAGAGATTTATCAGTAACACTGTTTATAAAAAATGCAGTAATAAATGACTAAATAATACTCAGATCTTTAAGGTCCCAAAACAAGTTAAAAATGCAAACAGATAATTGTTTGGCTAAGACACTGAAAATGCTGAAAAGTACAAAAAGTATCACTACATAGATCACTATAAGTACAACAGAAATATTCAAGTAGAATTGAAATAAAAGGTTTTTTTTTTTCTCTTTATGACGAAATGCTTGTTTCTCACAGTTTGCAGCTTTCCACACTTCTAAGAGTTGTGAGGCAGTTCCTGTGATACATGCTCCATAAAGAGTACCCATTTTCTTAAGGTTAATGCTAAACAGGAGAAAAAGCATATAGTGTTTCTAGGAGTTATAGTCAAAAACAAACAACACCAACAGAATGGATTAATACTGTGGTAATCATGAAACAAGACAAGGTCAGAATATCTATTGAGCAACAAGATCGTAATTCATAGATCAAGAGAGGGCAATAACTATTGCAAACTATTGAAGAGATAATAGTAATTATGCCTAATTTATGTGCTTGATGCAAAGCAACCATTTTAGCAGATCAAACCAAAAGAAGCCAGTTTCAAATTGTGTGACGTTAACAAGACATTAGGAATATATAGATTTTTCAGGCTACCCTTTAGGATTTCATCAGCACCAAAAGTGTTCTAGATAGCTGTATCAAACATAATCAAGAGATCAAATAGAGTAGTCTGTATTATAGATGGCATTCTACTCTGCAAAGCTGCAAAACTGAAACATTACAGATGACCAATCAAGTTGTTAAGATGAGACCTCATAGCTCGAAACTCAACAAAGCCAGATTCCAGGAATGTCTCACATATTTATAAGAGACATGTTGATACAGAATGGTATTCAACCAATGCTGACAATGTTAATATAACAATGAATATGCATAATCCTACTAAAAAGCATTTCTGATCACAGAGATCACAACGCCATTAAGAAAGCTGCCACAGCTTGATGATGTATGGAATTGGTCAGCAGATCAAGAAAAATGTTTTGATTTGCTAAACAGATTTGTAAACACAACACCAACTAAGAAATACTGTGACACAACACTACTCTCAACAAATTGGCAAGGCTTAGGAATCCTTCTGTTACAGGAGGGGGCAGAACTGTTTCCTAAACTTCTAGGTCACTGATCGATATGCAAACACACTGTGTTTAAATTCAGAAAGAATTTCTAACAGTCTGTTTATGTCAACAGGTTTGCAATTACATTTTACGTATTACAGCGCAAGCTAATCATACGTAACAGCAAATTATCTTCAAGCAATCTTTGCAAAAAGCATCTTCACAACTGTATAGACTGATGCTGTCACTACAGAATGATGACCAGCATGTTCAATATAAACCAGAGACACCTTTGCACATTACAGAAATCCTCAGTCCTGGATATCTAAATAAATACAAAGAAGATCTTTTGCTGAGAAGTTGTAAGACCTGAAGGCTGACACAAAATATGACTTAGAGCTATAATTATTGTTAGGCTTCATCAAAACACGATGAATAGATGGAGTCAAGCAGTTAAGAGTCTGTAATTAAGCCTTGAGCTCCATGTAGAAAGGAGTTATCAGGTATACCCCATCTCTGGAAAAGGCTCCCCATCCATGTGAAGCAGAGTTCCTCCCTAACCGAATTTAAGTGTAACTTGGACAATTGGATGGGAAACAGGAAATTCATCCCTAGTTTGGCACCTATGTCTCTAATGGACACAGGCAACCTGTAAATGTTTCATCTCCCAGGCCCCTGCTTACACTTACCAATCATAACAGACCTTTGCCAGAGATTTGGGATGCATGGCTAGGCTTTGAAATGCCATTGTGCTCTTTAGCCTAGTAAACACGTATGATATTGTGGGGTGATGAAGTAATTATCCTTATGCAGTTATGTGACCAAATGTTGATGAAATCATGAGTCAGACCAAAACACAACATATAAAAATGGGGCACATGATATCATATTCTGGCCAAACACACCTGTAAACATTGGAAAATTGGTTTAGAACTGTGAAATATGTCACATTTTTGGAAACCAGGGTCAAAAAGAAGAGTTCATTCTCCAAAAAATACCATCATTGTCATGGCTCACATTGGACACTGATCTCTTTCTGTACAAGTCTTCAGTTTTTGTTCATAGGTTCATACTAGGCTATCTGCCCTAGGGCATTTATAAGCCTAGCCCAGAGTTTTTTGGCTTACCCCACCCCTTTAGATTGAAGGATATTATGCCCATTATTTTGCTGTGTCTCTGTCAAGCAGTGACACTGATGTAATCCCTGGGGTATACCTGCGGTCTCCCATCCATTGGTCAAGATTTCTCTTGAACAAGGCCAGCGAGGTGCTTCGCCTCACATGTACCGGGATTTTGTTCCACAGCATAGGGAGCCTCTGGGTGATGAATCTGTCCCTCCAGCACGTCCTATTTATGGCCGTGTCAAGGTTTATGTCTCGTGCTCTTGTGGATCTGATGGACTTAGATTTTTTGAGGTGAAGCATGTTCATTAATTCCGGGTTGGACATGGCCTTGTAAGTCAGGCACAGGTCACCTCTGAGCAGGCGATAAGCGACTGAGTAGAGCTGGAGCTTCTTCAGTCGGGCAGCATAGGACATATTTTTGAGACCCTTTATCCTTTTGGTGAGGAACTTTTGGGGCCTTTCCAATTGCTGCAGGTGTCGGGTCAGATACATTCCAAATGGGGCGTTATACTCAATCATCGGTCTGATGAGTGATGAGTACAGGGGGATGATGACTTCCCTTGACCTAGATGTGAAACCCTTCATGATCAGGTGGGCAATGTAGAAGGTCTTTCTAACTACTTTGGCTACGTGGGTGTCAAATGAAAGGTTACTATCAACGTGAGTCCCCAGGTCCCTGATAACTTCTTCTGTGCTTAGTGGATTGCCACCTATATGGTAGCTAGGGGTAACCTTGTTTTTCCCAAAGGGTATGACTATGCATTTTTTAGCGTTTAACTTTAGGCCATGGCTTTGGCACCAGTTATCCGTTTCTATGAGACCCTTCTGAAGGATATCTGTGTCTGATGTGTTTTCAACTATGGCGCCTAGTTTGCAATCATCTGCAAACTTTGTCAGCCATAATCCTCCTGTGTTTGCCTGAACTTCTGAAAAGTAGATGCCGAACAAGAGTGGACCCAGGACGGAGCCCTGTGGGACACCACTTGTGACAGGTTTGGAATCTGACATGGCGCCAGCAACTTTAACCCTGTGGGTTCTGTCACTTAGCCAGTTTGCAACCCATCTTGTGACGTATGGGTTTACATTTAAGCTGGTGAGTTTTTCTATGATGCCCGAGTGGGGTATCCTGTCAAAGGCCTTTGCCAGGTCAAGGTAGGCTGTGTGGACTGCCTTGCCCTCATCAATGGCCTTGGTGACTGTTTCAAAAAAGTCAACCAAGTTTAAAAGGCATGATCTACCCTTGACAAAGCCAAATTGGGTTTGATCCAATGTCTGCAGGTCCCCTATGTCTTTATTTATGAGTTCCATAATGATCCTCTCCATAGCTTTGCAGACCAGACTTGTCAAGCTGATGGGACGGTAGTTTCCAGGGTCGGTGGAGGCACCACCTTTGTGCAATGCGACCACAGTAGCCGTACGCCATTCCTTGGGGACGTATCCTGAAGTGAGGCTAAGATTAAACAGCTGCCGTAACTGCGGGTTTAATTCCTCAATGAGCTTGTGGAGCACACAACCGGGGACACCATCTGGTCCCATGGATGCTGTGTTTTTTGCCTTGGAGAGAGCTGTTTTTACCTGAGCATTAGAGATGTTTGGGATGCTACAATCCTCTGGTATAGATATTTCTCCTTTTGGGGGGGAGGGGGGGAGAAATTTGCACTGAACCTGTCAGTATTGCATGGATTACTTTTCCAAGTATCCTTAAATGTTTCTGTTGAGAAGCGACTCCTCACAACCATTCTGAGATGCAAGTAGTGTCTGACAGTGCTCCACACTTTTTGTGTCATGAATTTCAAAACTTTGCTACATTGTAGAAGTTCACCAGTATCACACTGAATTCATAATACCCTCGGATGTATGGTCAAGTATAGAGAATGATACAGACTGTCAAAAATGCAAATACTCATATCTGGAGCAATTATTAGTCTCTACTCAGATATTAAAATACACCTATCCAATTAGTAGGATTGTTTTCAGCTCTACTTCTCATGTGCAGAAAAACTGAGTTAAAAATTTCCTGCTCACTTTCCTCTACTACTTCCAGAAAGTAGACAACCGATATTGCATTCGTTGTAGAGCAGACAAAACAGAAGCCATTTTATGATAAAAACTGCAGAGTTTATTTGCTTTGAGAGAAGAAGGGAGGGTAAAGATGGTCCAAAACTCTGGTAAAGGACATACATTTCTACTGAAAAACCACTGTGAGTGCTCACTCACATCAATCCAGATCATATGCCATTCAATGTAATGACATGCAGATCTGCAGATAAAATTACACCAGCTTTAAAATTTGCTAGACATGCTGCCACGTGCCACTTCAGGTCATTCCCGAGGCAAATCAGTGCTCAGAAAGAGACTCCGAGAAGTCACTCCAAGAAACTCCACTTACAGTGAGGGTGTGGCCAAGCACAAGTTGTGGCATTCATACCTCTCAACTGTACAGACCTTCGCAGAATGTCCAGATTTTTGCCTCATATTTTTGTTCTTTTTTTCATAAAATTGTGGTTTTCTGGCAAATTAGTGGAAAATCAATAAAGTTTGAAGTCAGAAAACAATGACTGCCATTTGAGTTTTAGACTTCATACCCTTCAGAAAATTCATGCCAATGCAAAACCTGTCATTCTATGTTTTTAAGAGCAATATTTAAAAATTTACTATTTTGGGTCTTTGTCCCACTTTTATTTATGGCATTGTCCAGATTTCATGCTCCAAGAGGTATTGTAGCACTCAGATTTTAAAAAAGTATTTATTTTTGTGTGGAGCTCTAGGGTTAATTTAAATATGGTAAATGTCATCAAAACTGAAAATGTTAAGCAGCTGTTTACTTTACTTGTTCAATTTTAGTATCATTTTCACATTTAAATTGCATTAAGGTGGCACCGAATCCCACAAATTCAGTACCACAATAATTGCAAATTGTTGGACTGAGGGTGGTCTGCAGAGGTCATACACGGTTCATAGAGAAGGTTTATATGCTGAAAGTTGGTGTATGGTTCCAAAAGTCCTGGTTACACCCTTGCCTACAATGCCTTGTCCACTTCCATCAGGTTGCATTCTACAACACCAAGAACTTCATCAAACGATTATTACTACTCACGATTTGGAAGCGTTGTTAAAAAAAACACACACGTATATACTGACTGTATATAGTTCAGAATAGGGGGAAGTACATTAATTAATTAATTTATTTATTTGGAAATGCTCATTACTCGCATAATCCAGTATAACTGAGTGTATTATTCTCTAAAGGAAACAGCGTCCGTAAATAGGGATGTAGGCGCATACTATGTACGGGAGAAAGAATTGTGGCTTTAAGGTACTAAGGCGCCTGCATCGAGTCACGTGACACGAGTAGGACCATCTTGTTCTCCCAAGTAAAATTTTTAAACCAGGTCGTGGGTATATTTCTTATGTTTGCTCTAAAACCCTGGCAAACAGAATGAAAGTAATGAGTTTAATTTCTATGGGTCTTTTAAAATGAAACGTCTGTCTTTTGATATTTAAAATGAAACTCTACTCACTAAGTTAAATACAGTTTCTGAAGATGCAAGTTTAAATGTTTAGATTGTTGCATACAACTTTCACTACCATCCATCTAAAATCCTCTTTTTCTCGTTTTTGTACATGGGGTCGGGGTTGTATAATTCATCTAGAGCCAAAGTTTACACCGCCTGCTGCGGCTTATCTTCCAGACTCCACACTCGCACCTGTAGCCAGCATAGCTTCTCAACCTTCGATCTCTAAAACGGGGAACACTAGCCCTCATAATGTGGAACAAATGGGCAAAATGTGGAACACATACTAATGGCTTACTAACAACTTCAACTAGGAAGGTCATATGATGGTTAAAATATGCTGGTTTTACTTATAAAGAAGATATTTACTGAATTAATATGATTAATTTCTATTTACAATGGATTTCACTAAAAAATAAATTCCTAACACTGAATGTGTGACAAGAGTCTTTCAATGTGGAACATTTGAAGAACATGAACTTTTTTAAGACCCCAAATGAGGTACGTTCCTCGTAATGAGGTACACTTGAGAGGTATGCCTAGTTTCGTGTCTAATCCACTTACTGCATGTCTTCGCTATGTGGGATGAAACGAGAACACGGGGAAGAAACCCACGCAAACACAGCAAGGACGTGTAGACTCGAACCTGAGAACCTTTTGCTGTGTGGCGATAGCGCTATCCGGTGAACCACCGTGCTAGCATGTATACCTTAAAACCTGTTGCCATCAAAAAGCAATTTTCTACTTACTTGATCTCAGGTTATTTGATGATACCACTTTGGTTTGAATTGCTCCAATTTTACTTGCACCACTTTTTAAGCGGGTTAAATTCAGTGGTCTCAAGTGTAGCACCGTCTGCAAGTCGAGTAACTGAGAATGATACGTTAGAAAATGAATGTTAGGGAACTCAAACCCCGGTTAACTGTATTATCTTAAATAATTATTAATAAAGCTATCACACGTCACTGTGGCTACAGTTATGTTTGCTGCTGGCTCACTTATACAATTTTAATTTAATGTTTTTGAATGGACTTTTGCTACCTTCAGCTTGACAAGATATTGCTTCCTTAAAATTAATTTGTACACCATGGCTTATGTGGTACGTACCTGGCTATACACCGGACTGGAACTTTGAATATTGTAGAAAACCGTAACTGCCAATACGTTATATACCATAAAACCTGTTGGTAGAGGCCAGTAAAGCATTTACCGTGTACTTCAAACTACTTTGGTATGAATTGCACTAATACAGATTGTCCCAGCTGTTTGCCCGCCCGTCCTCTGCACAGAGTGGAGTTTATTAATTATTTCAACCAGGGTAGAGGGATGATCCGGAAAGGATCCATTTCAGCCGCAGTCAGGAGCTACTGCAAACTATTATACAGTATAATTATTTTCACAAAATTTTTACTCAAATCTTCAAGCACTTAACTAGAGCCTTGAAAACACTGGAATCCATTTACAGTTAACGGGAACGCATGAATTATTAAATAAGGGACAACTGTTGCTGAACTCTGAGACTTCTGTGTGACAATAATTCCGTCCTACTTTTGCCCATGCCAGGCAGGCATCATCACACCATACTGGCACTGACCACATATGGGGATAATTCAGCCTGAGGCTCAGCGTCGCACTCAGAGAACTCCGCCAGAGGACGCAACGTCCACAAAGCGGCCTTCCTCTGACTTTTCCTTCACTAGCTCAACAACGCCTGCGCGCTTAGTACTAGTGGAGGAAATTCTGCTGTCTGGCTCTTGAGTCTTAGTGTACACATATCCAGATTAATTACAACGGACTTAAAAACACAGAGAGGGAAAAAGGAATATGGCGACGTTAGCAATGGATTATCAGTCCCAGCCGCAGCTCGCGTCAACTACAGCTCACACACCCCACAGCCTGAATTACAGTCTAAATGTACCCTTAAATCGGGGTCTGGAGAGAGCCTTGGAAGAAGGGGCAAACTCCGGGGTGCTGAACTTGAGCGGCAGAAAACTCAAGGACTTCCCCCGTTTCGCTTTTAATTACGACTTATCTGACACAGTTGAAGCAGGTAAGGGGCAGGAGCTATACAGTTTGTATTACTGATATATGTTACTTCTCTTGGCTTTGCACTAAATACATTGTTAGAGAACAGCATGGTATCTGCGCACTTTTTGCTTAATGCTGCCTATTCGTTAAGCGGTGGCCGTTTAATGTAACCTGGCGGCGGGATTCGTGCCTTTTTTAACCACACTTTGTCAGTTAAGTCTGACAGAATTTAACCCACACCCCCTTTGATGGATGCACACTGGATAACATCCAGTGTGTTGTAGACAGGCAGCTGTGCCATTTCATTGCAGCTGCCCCCAGGAGACGTGTCCTTGACCAACATCAGTGGAAACTTGAGTGAAACGGGACACTTGAGCAGCGGCTTTCTGGTCTTTTGTTGTATAAGAAGGATGGATGGCTGTAGTGGTGCCTCTTCAGGATCTAAGAAGTAATAGTAGTTGTCTAACTCAAGAGAAGAGGAAATGTTTCTTATTTAAGGAGTTAAGACTGTAGCCCTTTTCCCCTAGACTGTGTCAGCAACTCGTGTAGCCTGGAATGGCTAATGTTCGAGTCATTGTATATTTCAGGAAGTGTGTTTGTGTGCCTCAGATGTTGGCAGAATACAGGATACAGTCCCCTTGGAAACGCCTGCAACCGTTTCTGGAACGGAGAGTTTAAAAATCACTGAACTTATATACCCCCAAAAAAAAAAAATTGAAGAGGCCTCCTGTGGATATGACAGTTTCCAGCTTATTAAAAGTGTTTCTGAAAATGTATATATAACTTACTTTTAAGGTTCATGCTAGCTTACAGAAGTTGTGTGATGACATAACAACAATGTTTGACTACCAGGACAGCAGAGAAATTAATGTTTTAATGTCCTTCTGAATTGTTTACATACTTTGATTTAGTTTATGCTTGTCGAAAGGAGTACATGCTCCCTGAAGCGAATTGCTTGTGTGTGAAGATATTACTCTGTGACGTTCATCATTGGATGAAGTTAAACTGAGTGGAGTTTGAACAGGGGTTATAGTTTCAGTTATGGTGACGTTGTGTATGACTTAATCCTTGCATAGATTGTTTTCTTGGCTTTAGAGAGACAAGCGGAAGTCTAACTTCCACACTGGGAACGTGGAAACTTTCCAACTTCCTAGTTGAGAACTTCGGTTAAATTTTCATCTGGACCTCCATTCGCTCTTTTTAATTAATATTCACTTTTGTTCTGTTATTATCATTCTTGTTAATTAACTGTGAACAGTTAAGGTTGAGAATGGCATCCGATCCCCGGTGTCTTTGTATGTGTGCAAACTGTTAGATTAAGATAAGTGTTACGATTCAGCAACAAAAAGGGGTTTCTTTATTGTATACTACTGACGTTATGTTTTCTCAATGCGATTTTGTCAGGTGACCTGAAACAAAATAGCCATATCCTTTTTTCTTAAGTGTGAGACACAGCATTTGACAAATGGGTAGACAATTGTATCAGAACAGGTCATGAATGTAGTTGTTTGAACTTGACTTGCACGTACCAGATGCATTAGGTTTCTGTGGCTTTATGATTTTAAAATATGCTATTATTTTCTTGTACCGTGTGTGTCTGTGTGAGACATTATCTTCTTGCGTGGATGTCAGGTCATCGCTGAAAAGGGTCCATGGACCAGCCTACTGCTCAAGCACACCAATAAGTACAGTTAAAGAAATTGTAAATTTTTGTTGGATGTATTGGATGACATATTTACTTTAGTTTTAGTGATTTATCATAGCTCTCAACTTTCCATCTCCAAAATGAGGAGCACTAGCCCTCATAATGTGGAACAAATGGGCAAAATGTAGGACACACATTAATAGCTCGATCATGACTTCAGCTAGGAAGGTCATAGGATGGTTAAAATATGCTGGCTTTACTTATAAAAAGATCTTTTAATGAATTAATATGATTTATTTATATTTACCATGGATATTCGTTAATTTCTGAAACTGAATGTGTGACCCTTTCAATGTGGGTCTTCGAAGAACATGAACTTTTAAGACCCCAAATGAGGTACGTTGCTTGGAATTAGGTACATTTCAGAGGTATGGATTATGGTTTACTGTTTACAAAGTAGGAACTGTTGCATGCTAAAACATCCCTGTCAAGTGTCCCTATTTTGTTTATTTTTAGGGAATTCCCTAAATATGTATCAAAGTTTTGCCCTGATCTCTCCAAAACTGGAAACTTTTAGGTACTAGTGCTGATAACTTGGAACTTCTCAACTTCTTAATTTTGGGGCCTTTTTCTGTAATTATCATTGCCCCTAATTCTTGATGCAGAAGTTGAGAGCTGTGTGCTAAAGGCAGGAATTTAATCCCAAGGTAAGACCATTCACTGTTTTTTGTCCCCAAAGATGGTCCATGCTTTAAAACAATTCTAAGTAAATGCTGGAAGTGATTTAAAACATAAAGTTATGGTTCTTATGACTGGTATTAATTTGAATTACCTGGAAAACACACAATTCATGAGTCACAGAAGTTGGCAGAAGTACCCTAATATCTTAATTTTAGAGCTACAAGCATACATATGATCTGAATGTAATGCCCTTGTCATGTGCAAGTGGGATATGGAGATACTTATTTGATAATGCTGCATCAGAAACAACACTTAAAAGTATAGACGTAAACAATGTAAATACAGAATGAGACTCTGTCACGGAGTGCTCCAATATGAGAACAGGCTAAAAATCCACTGAATGATCAGGGATAAAAGAAAACGCTAGCATTTTGCTTTGTCTTTCTGTAGTCTAATTAGCATAACATTTTAGTAATAAATGGCATATAACTCTTCCTGCTTTCAGTTGGAACATGGGATATTACTAAGCATGTTTTACAAAAAAAAAAAAGGGAGTGAAAATTGATGATGTAAGCACATTATCAGAGAGTCAGTGTAAAGTTTGTAACGTGCACAGTTTTATGAAACCATCTGTCTCACAACCCTGCAGTAATTTTTGCAGCTTTTTAATTTGTGCTTCTGTTGTTCTAGTCGTACCATATTTCCCCGAAAATAAGACTGGGTCTTGTACTCCTTTCACCCGCCGAAATACGCAGTAGGACTTATCAGGGGATGCCTTATTTACCCCCCCCCCCACCATACAACAATCTACATTTTATTCATGTACACAAATCGTCATATATTCACGTACACAAATTGACATTTGGAACATTTCTGTTATTGGGCAACAGTTCTAAGTAACGCATTAACAGTTGTGTGAGAATTCTACATAAACAGTGCAACAAATATTTCGACTTCAGAATATCTACACCTTGGCTTACACCTTGGCTTGTACAGTGTAACATTTCATGCTTAACAGTGCAGAAAAATCTCAAAATGTGTATGGGGGGGGGAGACTTAAAACAGAAGCAATCCATTCTGTTGCCCTGATAATGGAAAATATATTCAAATACAGTCGTCATCTTCTTCTGGAACATTGTCATAAGTCTGAAACCTCCCAAAGTCCAGCCTGAATTTCTTGCGACTCCGTTTCCTGTAGAACCATTTTGCCATGCATAGCAATAGAGCTCTCCTTAACTGAGCACTGCTTGTCCAAGTAGTCTGCTCGTAGTGCATTGGCAACACAGCTGTCAGTGATTTAATCACATGAATTTTTCACCCAAGTTACGACCTCTTGCAGGCTAGGCTTCACAAAGTTTCCATACTGATTTCTCTCCATTCTCTTTTCAGTGTAGTCATTGAGTTCCATGTGCAAATGGTCCTTGAATGGCTTGTTTATTGCAATATCAAGAGGCTGGCGATAGGTAGCCATGTCTGCAGGAATCCTCATTTGATCTACTCTTCTCCGTTCAAGAAATTTCTTCGTCTTTAGCAAGATGAGTGCTGGCTGAATTCCAGACTAGCAGACCTCTTTCGCCACCTTGCAAAACAAGTGGCAGCATTACATCGACCCACTTCCTTAACTGCTTGTGTGAACCAGGCTTTTTCGGTTTCAGGAATGTAAATGCCTGAAACACGTTCAATCTTATCTTTCTTGCATTTACTAATTATTAGAGGTGGGGTTTTCTTTCCATCTAGGAGAATTGCCAAAATACAGGTAATACGTGCACTCTCGTAACCAGTGGAGGGAATGTAGATTGATGAGGGCACCCCTCTAATCAATTGTTTGAGATCCTTGGCCCATAAACACTGCAGTTTCATCCATAGCAGTCATGTTGGAGAGTTGGTATTTAGAAAAGTCGATGCTATCAACAAAGGACTTGAACGCAAGTGCACGTTTAATAACTTCAGTATCTTCCAGCTTGAACAGTGTTGTTGATCTTCTTAGAGACGGTTCATATCGCTGAAGGAAGCCATCCAGCCAGTGTTGTGATGCTTTGAATTCTGGGGATATTTCTAACTGTGGTGCCATTGCAAGGGCAAATGCTTGAATATCAGCCCTGCGCACAACCAAAGCCTTTGCTCTCCTGTTAGCAATCCATTCACAGATGATGTCTTCCAGCTCAGGAAGTAATGGTTGCCGACCTGATCCACACTTGCACTTCTTAGTATTTCTCTTGTCGGCCTGTTGACTGAGGTTATTTATGCTGCATGCCATTTTCGGACCATTTGGAGATCTAACTTCTCTTTGCAGAAAGCCATCAGATTCTTTTCGTGGGAGTCCTCCATGATTCCTTTCTTGTACTCAATGGAATAGCTCTGTCTCTTTTTGCACTCATCTTGTCGGGGGGGCTTAATTGATGACTTATGAGACTGGAGTGGCAGCACAAAATGGAGACCGTTAAGACACAACTACAGCCATTCGTTATCAAGTGCGCATGCTTTACATGCGTTGTCTGTACTTTGATCACTCAAACTACACCTGCCAGTGTTTATGGGCTAAGGATCTCGACCATCAAGCATGAGTGATGATTAGGGTTACAGTAAGAATCATGGAGGACTTCCAGGGAAAGAATCTTACGACTTTCTGCAAAGAAAAGACGTTGGGTGTCCGAATGGTCCAAAAATGGCAAGCAGAGTACGATAACCTCAGTCAGTGGGTATTGGTAATATTTTATAATTCAACACGTCTGTCATGTGTTGTTGGTGATCTTAAGTGGGGCTTATTTTTGGGGTAGGGCTTATGTCATGACCACCCTGGAAAACCATGCTAGGCCTTATTCTCTGGTTAGGTCTTATTTGCAAAGAAATAACAGTAGTTACATGCTCCAGTATGGATGTATAGCTCCTTAGAACCAAGCTAAGAGAATGGTGCTGACTGTCAATGGAATGCAGAAAATATTGCACATATGACTGAAATTTCTTTGAAAATCTGTTGGAGCTAAGCACAAAACAGTTGGTAGTGTTGCATTTATCATCTCGCCCAGCCAAATGAACAATTCAGAAGAGATGGATAGCAGCACTGAGATGCGTGACTACCTCTTTGCTTGGAATGTTTACATAGATATTTGTATACCTCAAGTAGACTCCAGGGATTTTTTTCCTGAGGTAGGCAGTACATGTTGAAGGTGTGATGGGGAAGAAAGAGGTACTTGGGAACATATTTTCTGGGAGTGGGATGAGTTGGCGGACTTATTCTCTGTGGGGATGCTCTAAAATAGACGCTGGGTGGGCGGATTGATGTGACGAGGGAGATGTTTCTAAGCTAGGAGACAGAATTGGAATTGCCTAGACATGGCAAGGCCTTGCTGTGTCTAATTATAGTGGCTGCCAACAAACCGTTACTAGAACATGGAAATCAAAATCATAACTACCTTTTATGGTTCCGTGTTTGCATTCCAGGATTACCAGCATATTTATACCCGTTTTCTGTAGGTGCTGTAAGAGTTTTTGCATATTTCAGCTGTAGTAATTCTGTTCACAGTTGTGTTTCTTAGTGAGCTACATAAAAATGTTGTTTTGCTTCTTTTTTTGTTTTAAGTTAAGCACTTAGCAAGTCATACAGTGGGCTTTTACTTGCCCATGCCCCAGTTTGATGTCATTACAGAGTCAGATTACTGGTTTCAGTAGCACACTGATCAACACAGTCTGTACATGCTACCTTGTGACTTAACTCAGTAACAGCTATGTGGTGTGGAATGTCACACCTCTAGCAGCCTACATACATCTTTGCATTCCAGAGCATTTTTTTCTGAAAAAAATCAACTTCAAATAATGCTGTTAACAAATATAAATATTTTGTGAACAATAAAAGCTATTAAAGCTTTACAAATAGCCGTGTTAAATGCTGAAAGTGTTCCTTACAGTGATACTAATGCATTCGTAGTCTTTCCACAAGTGCTATATTGTAATGCACACACATCTAGAACTCCTTTTGCTAACATTCACATGCAAATTGTCATATCTTAAAAACTATACAGCATAGACATATGTTGATAGAACACTTTAACCAGACATAACCTGTTACTTGAAAGCAAGAAATATCTGTTTACGTGCATGTTCGGAAACCTATTTATATTGCTAATTATACAGTTAAGATAACACTGAATAATGTCTGTCAGGAAGTATCACTTGCAGAGCAAAATATCAGACAGTTTTCTTCAACATCCAAGGTTTCACCTGATGCCATGCAGTAGTTTGTAAGTCACTTGTTGGTTTTTTTTTTTTTTTTTTTTTTTAACTTACTAAGTACAAACCAAAATATTTATTTGCATAAAACAGCTAGCAATGGCTCCAGTATACTGTAATATAAGTAGAAATGGACAATGAATTTTTCTGTCTCCTACCATGGCGTTTCATACTATACCTCTCAATGGCATGTAGGTCACTTATGAAAAAAATAACAGCTAGCAATGGCTCCTGTTTACTGTAATATAAGTAGAAATGGACAATAAATTTTTCTGTCTCCTACCATGGCATTTCATACTGTACCTCTCAATGGCATGTAGGTCACTTATGAAAATATGACTAAGTAGAAAGCTATGATTTTCTCCACTGCTGAACTCCTAGATTAACAGTCTTGGTGTCATTTAGTTAATAACTCATTGCCATTCCTAATACTACCTATTTTTAGCTTGTAAGTCGCTTAGATAAAGAAGCCAGACACCAAAAAGATCGGGATGCCATAAGGAGCTATTGTTGTTAAATGGAGAAACACAAAAGGCACTATAGGCTTGAATGAGTTAATATTTAAAAATGTCAAGACTATTAATTTACATCATCAGTGGTACTTCAACATCACAAGACATATCAAATTAAACAGTGGCCTTGAGTATGTGACTAGGCTGGATTAAACTGATTTCATAGGGTATATATTACTTTGTCGAAGAATAACTTCCTCTAATCTCTGTTTGTCGATCATAAATCAGTGAACGTTTTACACAGGGAATGGAGTTAGTTGGCCAGCAGTAGGAAATTTACCCTTTTCCCCACAATAGTGCGATCTCTGAGTTGCTATAAGTAGATGGTGTGTGGGGTGCAGCATCCCACCTTGGTGGGTTTGATATGCTAGCTTGGCTGTGTGTGACAGTAGGAGTGGTGGACAGCTAACTCCGTTCCCTGTGTAAAACATTTGCTGAAGGGAACATTCGCTGAGTTCAGTGAATGGAGGTTCAGTGAAGCTAGTTTTCGAGAAAGTAGTATAGACCCAATTTTTATAAATAGGAGGGGCATACCTACTCTCAATACCAAGAAGTACAGTATCGTTTTCTCTGCCAAATCTTCCATCAGTACCACTTAAGGTGTAGGTAATGTCCCAGTTACATCTGACACAGTCATCATGGTATTGGGAACCTGTTATGAGAACACTCTCCTTTGAGCATCATATCTCTGTAGTGGATACATAGTACTTCAAAATTGCATACCTTATCCTTCATGGTATCTTCTCAAGATCCAGAGAAGTTATTCACTTTATTTTACTGCATTAAGCCCACAGCTGAATGTAATACCCCACTTAGAATATATCTTTCTAAACATCTAACCCAAATCAAGGTCTTAGTTTCCTCATCAGAAAGATCTCCGATATTGGTTACCTGTAGCTACTGAGATTTAAGTCTTGCTCCTCTATTCAGCGTCCTTTAGATTCTTGAGGGGTCCTTTTTGATTACCCTTCCATACTCCGCACATGCTAGTCAACCAAGGTAAAGTAAATACCTGCTCTAGAGACCTAAACTTACACTCGTACATCTGCAACACTAGATAGTATGATGGGTACTTTACAAATTGTTTATATTTTGGTAACCCACTTTCATCTTTTTTGCGTAAATGGGCTAACTTCGTTGAAGGTTGGGCGTCGAGCTGGCACCTCAGCACCATAAAAATCTACTGCCAATCATTAGTGGACCGGAGTTCCACTGTGGTGACCCCTAACTGGGAAAAGCCGAAAGAACAACAACAATTTCCATCTTTTTTTTTTTCTTCTAATTTACTTTTGTTAATCTGTTTTAAGTGTTATGTCCGTCTGCTTTCTGAAAAAAGAAAATAAGGATCCAATTTCTTCTTTTTTTTTTTTTCTTTTTTTCATAATTCTTGTTCAAAGATATTTTTTTATTGCTTGGTAGTGGAACTTAAGTAAATTACAGTGCCAACTTGGAAAAAAAATGAAATGAGGATCATTATCAATAATTGATCAGTTACATCTGCAAGTTCTGTAGAGTGAGTGTACTGATTAAATAGGCCTCCTTCCAATTTACACAAAATTCAGAGGCTGAGCAGTAAGCTTGTATTCTCATGGGTAGAATGGTAATGAATATATTTTGAACTGTATCCAGAAAATTACAGTATAAAACATAATGAACAGTGCCATGTAGTGTAGCCTGACAGCCAGACAAACTGAAGTGATAGAGTAATTTTTTGCTTATCCTCATTTGATTTCCTGTGAAATTAAATAATGTAATGAGCAAGTCACTGAAGTTCACTCAAGCTCACAGTCAAAATGGATTTAACCTGTTAAGAGTTTAAAAAAAATAAATAAATAAAAAAGCATCCAGCTGCAGACTCTGCTGATTTAATTCTGCATAAAGCTTTGCTCCCTTTTCCTTAATTTGGATTTCTGTTAAGTTGTATAACTGTTGTGGGTTTTTCTGCTGGCTCCTGTTTGCTATGATTCAATGATGTAAGTATGACTCAGATTGCTGTGTATGTTGTACAGCTGTGGTGGTTTTGACAGGGAATACCATTACAAAATGCTCATTCCTTGTGTCAAAACATCCTGTTGGTAAGGCATAATATGAAAACACACACTTATGCCAGTTTTCAGTAACAGAGCTTCTACATATAACTGTTGGAAACTTTGCCAGTATTCAGGTTAGAAAGGGAATCTTATTATAAACAAGTTGATTATATATATATATATATAAGTATGTAGTATCATCCATAGTAAAAGAGGTATGTATTTTTTTCTTTGAGTTTGACTGTGTCTAAACATTTTAGCTGAACCCAATGTTGCATAGAAGCATTTTTTTTATTACTGAATAATTAAACACTTTGATTTTCTATGGAACCATGGACATTTGTTTCTGCTAGGAATAATTTATTAGCTACAAGGTATGGCATTATTTTCTTGAAGGTTTGCTTAAAGATCTTGCGGCCGACTGTCAGTCTGTGTAATTTTTCCTCTATTGCACTACATGTGTTATATTGTATCAAGTCTATCAGGTTAAACTTTAGAAGACTGAATGATAAATGATGGAAACGGGCAAGACTGAGCATAAAAATCCAAAAGAGCAGCCCTCCAAATAATATAACTATACTGAAAAAACAATTACTTCACAGACCGTCTGTTGTGTTTGTAGTGAAACACAGAATTTTCTTCTAGGGGTGTGTATGCAGCCTTAGAGGTAGAGTATTGTTCCTTCTTGCAAATGCTTTATTTCTCTGTATCTGGTTTAACTTCATTCCCAGGTGTACATATTTGGTACTCTTTCAGGATTTTCAATTTCAGGTTTTGATTTTATATCAAGTCTTGTGTGTTTTTGTTTTAGTATTTGACTGAGAGACTAATTGTATTATTGTACTGTGTTTAACATTTCAGGGTTATTGTAAATCCATCTGCTGTAACACTGGACTTGTATGTTCTCAATGACTGCTTAAGTAATGATAGGATGCTTAGATTATTGCTGCATAATAGTGCAGTGCTTGCTTTGTGGGGTGACTAACTGCACAGAAAGTCTGCATTACACATTGTCTTTGGATACCAGAACACTTTGCATTGCCATTAATGAGCTGTGTGCAGTGCAGTAACTGAACCCATTCTTAGTCCGGTCAGAGAATTTGTTTATTTTAAAATTTTTGCGATGTGGTTGTGTTCCAGTGTTATACAACATATATTCACAGTAAATGATTGGTGGTTAAAATGCCCTATGGGTTGCATAGTGATGCAGTGAGTAGCATTATCTCCTCACAGCAAAAGGATCTCCAGTTTGGCTCTTGGCTATGGTACCTTATGTGTGCTGTTGCATGTCATACTGGTATGTGTGTCCCACCCCTTCAATGACTTATTCATTTTCTTCCCAAATTTCAAAGACACGCAGTAGGTGGATTGGTGAGTGCTATAGTTTCCGTTGGTAGGTGTAGCTGATGTTGAAGAAAGGCCTGACAATCTAATTCTGTTTCCTTCCTTTGCCAAGTAAACTCTGTGAATGGCGGTGGCTGTTCACTGGGCTGCTGTAGAAAACTGACTCCAGCATAGATGGATGGAAACTCTACTGTGGTGAAACGTTACTGGAGTTTTATATTACATTTCCTTGCTTTTCAGCCACACTACTCTGTAAGCAAATCGGATCCACATCTAGATTACCTTCTGTCTGCCCTTCTACAGTCAGGACAAATAATTTTTTCCAAGTATAAGTGTTACTTTGCACAATAAAGTAGTTTTGTTAGACAATGAAAGTAAGACTGCTTACAAGTCCTTTATTGTCCAATTTGAGGGACATTGTTGCATATGCCTAAGTATGATTAGTGTAGACTCCACTGAGTTGGTATAGCTATCAGTTTTTGAAACTGTCTGGTATCTGAAACTGCAGGGCCGAAGCTATGTTGGAGGTGAAAGATTTCTGATTACTATCTGACCTTTGGTACACAGAGCTGTGTGACTCCATTTTTACAAAGGAAGAAGTTCTTCATGTTTCAGAATGCCTATTCCCCTTCACATGTTCTCTGCTCTGTTTTTAGAATGCGATGAGAGGTCCTCTGCAGAACGCACCTACACGATAGTCACTAGTAGAGCAGGAGATCATCTTAGATAAAAAATAAGCACTGTTGTACCAGTGTAATTCTGGGTGCCTTGACTACTTTTATTATAGTTTTAGGGTAGCATGTGTTTTGTATGCTCTGCTTGGCAAGTTGTTTGCTGCATTCTACTTAAGCTCTGTCTTTTGCTTAAACTTTTTCCTTGCATAGGAAGAACCATGTCACAGTTTGTGTGTCCACTAATAAAATGTATATATATATAGCTTGTGATACTTGAATACATACAGACGCAAGTGGAGTAACTATATAAGATTGCAGACAAAGTGGGGCCTTGTGGAAAGCCAATTGGAGTGTTTTAATTTCAGCATTTATATGTGTTTTGAAAAAGCAGTACTTGAGTATTTAATAGAAGAATTTTTTTAACTTTGTGCACATTTTAAACATGACTACTTAAATTTATGCTAAATTTCTAGTATGTCTTTTTAATTCCTGTCTGAAGCCTTTATAATTTAAGTGTGAAACCTGGGGTGTTGCTGACTTGTCAATATCACCATATTAATTAAACTGAAAAAAAAGTATTGCGTCTTAATTGAATGGCGGTTGCTGATCTAGGCAGTACTATTTCTGAGTTAATAATTACGTAATTACTAATTGGATATTAAACGCTGCCAGAATGTTGTGGTTCAGTTGGTATAAGAAGTCAATATCCAATAGCCATTAAAAATGTAACTTCAGCTTTCTGTCAAAAAGTGCTGTAGAGTTATATTGGGTGTAAGTTGAAGCTGTGTTTTCATTATGCCTGGGTAAAATAATTCATGTCTGGCAATGAGTCTCCAGTCTGATAGTTGACTGGATAATAGTAGTACACAATTGTCTTTTCTTTGTATTCGGACTGAATACTTTTGAAACCAGTTTGAACTAAAAGGAGAAAATATATAGTCATGCATGTCACTCTGGCTGGCTAAACTGAATTAAGCGCAAGTGCAGGTGGGGATCATAATACCATCAGGCAGGAGTGAGATTAAACAAGCTGGTTCGCTGCAGTCTTTAAGGCTAATGAGACACTTGGGACATGTTTGATTTTGTAAAGTAAAATGGGGGAAACATTATGTGCACAGAACCTGTCATCTGCCATTGGGCTTAAGTTAACCTGCCTTCCCTTTTGGATTTGTGAAACCTAAATTTGACTACATTTTAGATGGCTGAAACTTTCCTTTAGGAAAGAGAATACAAGGTTTATTCAATCCAGGCTTTCTTTGATTCCAGTTGTGACCATTATCTGTTATTTTAGTTTGAAGCAAAACAGCCAAAAGATATCATTTAAACTCCCATGTGTTCTCTTGTTGTAACAAGTAATGGTGATTACAGGTAATTTTCACTTTGTTATAAAAATGGAAGCACCGCAGTATAGAAAATTGATGCATCGTCACAATTGTTTCTGTTTCTGCCCACAGCAGGCGTTTATCAAAAGTGTTAAATTAAAAAAAATCAATAAAAATTAAAAAAAAAATTGATAATTTATCACTCTGCTTAGCTGCTTTGGAAATCAGAATTGAATTACCAATGAATAGGGTAGTCATCTTAGGCTGCAGCATTGAGCACAGAGGCTAAAAACATTCTCTCGGTTTTCTATATAATAACTAGCAATAAGATAAATTTCCATATTCAGTAACTTTAGGATTACCTGATGAATTGGAGCAGCGTGTTGGCTTAGTGGTTAAGGAATCCATCTTGCAACTTCAGATTGTGGTGTATGTTCCAGGGCATTTGGTGCTGTCCTTGTGCCGTGTGGAGTCTGCATGTCCACCCCTCGGTCGAGTGATAAAGACATGCAGATAGGTGTGAGCGTGAATGGGTGTGCCTTCTTTGGAGGTTGGGCGTCGGGCTGGCAACTCTGCACCGTAAAAAAAAATCCACTGCCAATCTTTAGCAGACTGGAGTTCCGCTGTAGCGACCTCTAACCGGGAAAAGCCAAAAGACATTACTTTTACTTGGCAGTGTACATATTCTGCTTATAACTGCTTTGATTTTGACTGGGTGCTCTTTGTTTCAAAACCATGCTGGTTGGTTGGCTATGCTACGCTGTCCGTATATGATATTTACATGCATATAGGTAAATTGAATATCCATGTATATATAAGATATGTGGTTTACCTAGTATTAGTCTGTTTTAGCTAAAATAAACCTCTATATTATCAAGATACATTTTGGGTGATTTTAATGATGACCGACAGTTGTGCGAGAACTGACAATTCCCAGGACTAAATAAGGAGCAGGGAAGGGTGGGGGTGGGGGGACATTAGAGAAATTGATGTAGCACCAATTCTGTTAGTAATAAATACATATGTTTTTGTGCTTGTGATAATTAGAAATATTTATTTGTGTGTGTGTGTGTGTGTGTGTGTATATATATATATATATATATGTGTGTGTGTGTATATATATATATATATATATATATATATGTATATATGTATGTATATATGTATATATATATATATATATATATATATATATATATATATATATATATATATATATATATATATATATAAAATGTGTGTATTACTATGCTAACACTTTCTGTATCTCACTGTTTGCTCTTGTAACAATGTGAGGTATTGCCAGCTGTGCCAGGAGAAGTAGAGTGGGGGGGATATGTAACATATGCCAGCACAGCTAGCTGGAAGTTTGTAAAGAGGTGTACACCACTCGTATATCAAACTGCCTGATTTATACAGATGCTTGTGTTTGAAAAATGTATTGTAAAGCTGCTTGTGTTAATGTACCAGCAGTGTGCCCAGATGGACAGAAAAATAAATATGCATGCATTGTTGTAACTGTTTAAATGTATATATGTTAACAGAGGATACTGGAATAACAGAGGATACTGGAATAACAGAGGATACTGGAATAGAAGGGATTAGTCTCAAACCTTGAAAATGATTTGAAATTAAATTACATGGCTTAGGCCATAAATATTGTATCTTGGAGTTCTTACTGCAGCCAGAGACAAAGTCTGTACTAGGAAGCATCCTGCATTGTCTTTGGGGTGAACTATTTGCTACTTTGGAAGAGTGGAGGTTTGAAATTGCTTTAGGACTTCCAGAAGCTGCATCAGATCTTGGCAAGCTCTGTGTGTGTGTTATTGACAGAAATGTGCTAAATCCTGGCAGTTTCTAGCAGTGGTGGTTGCATGGGAACCAGATGTCAGATGACCAGATGTATGTGATGTCATTCTGTAATCCATCACTAAAAATGATATTTTAATATTAGGTGAGACTGAAGTCTCATGGCACTGTGTTTTTGTAACCTGATGAAGGATCTCTGACCTACTTCATCTTGCCTTGCTCTAGTAAGTAACCAGGGAATAATAATTCTTTAGATCAGTCAGGAAAATATAATGCTACTAGTTAACTAGTGTTTTTTTCTGTAACTGTGTGAACCAGTCCACCTGTGTAATTTTAATATTTCCTGTGAATGAAACTCTGGTGTTTGTAAATAGAGATTTAGTATTTTCATATTTTTATTAATTATGTTTAAACTTTTCATTGTGGCTGGTCCTTTAGAGAATATTTTAGCCTTTGAGAGTACTTGTATCTGGTGACACTGTGGTCACCCTTGAAAGCCTGGCTGTTTGGTCAGCATTACCACTTGTATTTATATTAATTTCACTCTGTATAATTGGGTGCCCTTGCAAGAGTCTTAGAATAGCTGGCTTTGGAGTGTGTGGTGGCAGTGTAACCACTTTATAGGCTGGGCAGAAGGAGGGGGGGCATAGCTAGTAAATCTGTGCCAGCCTTTCCCAGGTATGTATGTGTGTCAGCTGCTTGGAGCAGGGACATGAAGCACAGGTTCCACAGAGAGGATGTTGGAGGAGTTGGCTTGGACACTCAACTGAGGACTCGAACCCTACACCTGTGTCATTGGGGAGCCTTATTGGGGCTCTAGAGAGAGAGTGGACCCAGCCCCCAGACTGACTGTGTTCCCTTAAGGGAAATTGTGCTTGATGCCGAGAGCCGCATCTGGAAATGCTGGGTGTATCCTTTTTTGTTCCAAATGAATATGCCTCCAGTGTAAGTGGTGAGGATTCAGGCTCCTTGATTACTGGCCCAGAGAGGGGATGTCACAGGTTCTAAGACAACACATTGTCTACTGCTTAAAAATTTCTCTCTCACAAATGCAGAGACCATATCCACACCTTATGTAAATTAGCATTACCCGCACTGGTACACGCTTAACTGCTTTTTGTATTCTAACATTTTGCTGTTTGTCGTATTGCTTTTAACTTTTATCTCATTTTATACTTTATAGTTCCTTATTGCACCCTTTTCATTGTTTTAGCATTTTTACAATTTTTTTTCTTTTTATGGTCTGGGTTATGCCAGATGTCTTTTACAGCATACAGTGGATATAAAAGTGTACACACCCCTGTTAAAATGCCTAGTTTTTGTGATATAAAAATGAGACCACAATAAATAATTTCTAAACTTTTCCAACCTTTAATGTGACCTATAACCTGTACAACTCAATTGAAAAACAAATATGTTTGGGGAAAAATATAAAAAAAACATACAATATGCTGGTTGCATAAGCGTGCACACTCTTAAACTAATAATTTGTTGAAGCACCTTTTGATTTAATTACAGCATTCAGTCATCTTGGGTACACACCTGCCATCAATTAAAGAGACTCTGATTAACCCCAAATAAAGTTCAGCTGTCCTAGTAGGATTTTCCTGACATTTACTCAGTTGCCTGCTACCTCAAAAGCCATGGTTCACAGAGAGCTTACTTTCAACAATGAGGTCCATTTGATGCTTTGTATCAGTCAGGCGAAGGGTACAAACAAAAAATTCCACAGCATTGGATATACCATGGAACACAGTGAAGACAGTCCTCAAAAAGTGGAGAAATATGGGACAACAGCACTCTCTCCAAAACTGATGAAAAGCCAAGACGAAAAATGGTCAGGGAGGCTGCCAAGAGACCTACAGCAACACTGAAGGAGCTGCCAAAATTTCTGGCATGTACTAGTTGTGTACTACATGTGACAACAATCTCCCGTATTCTCCATATGTCTGGACTATGAGGTAGTGTTCCTAGATGGAAGCCTTTTCTTACACAGAAAAATATCCAGGCACAGCTAAAATTTGAAAAACAATACATCAAGTCTCCCAAAAGCATGTGGGAAAGTGTGTATTGGTCTGATGAGACCAAGGTTGAACTTTTTGGCCCCAATTCCAAAAGGTACATTTGGCGCAAAAACACTTTGCATCACCAAAAGAACATCATCCCCACAGTGAAGCACCAAAAGAACATCATCTCCACAGTGAAGCATGGTGGTGGCAGTATCATGCTTTGGGGATGCTTTTCAGCTGGAACTGGGGCTTTAGTCAAGGTGGGAGAATTATGTACAGTTCCAAATACCAGTCACTTTTGGCCCAAAACCTTCAGCCGTCTACTAGAAAGCTGAAGATGAAGAGGAATTTCACCTTTCAGCACGACAATAACCTCGAGCATACATCCAGATCAACAAAAGAATGGCTTCACCAGAAGAAAATTAAAGTTTTGGAATGGCCCAGCCAGAGCCCAGACTTAAATCCAATAGAAAATCTGTGGGGTGACCTGAAGAGGGCTGTGCACAAGAGATGCCCTCGCAATCTAAAAGATTTGGAGCACTTTTGCAAGGAAGAGTGGACACAAATTGCCAAGTCAAGATGTGCCATGCTGATAGACTCCTACCCAGGAAGACTGAATGTTGTAATTTAAATCCAAAAGGTGCTTCAACAAAGTATTAGTTTAAGGGTGTGCACACTTGCACAACCAGCTTATTGCACGTTTATTTTTTTATATTTTTTCCCCTAACAGATTTGTTAGTTTTTCAATTGAATTGTACAGGTTATAGATCACATTAAAGGTGGGAAAGGTTTTGAAATGAAGTGATTTATTATGGTCTCATTTTTTTATATCACAAAAAACTGGTATTTTAACAGGGGTGTGTACACTTTTTTTTATATCCACTGTACATCCAGTTTACTACTATAATTTTACTTTATTTGCAATGTATATTTTTTAGCCTGGTGGCCTGGGCTGTGCCTGAAAAGGGTCTTTGGAGTAGAGTACTTTCTTGGTTAACAAACTGATGAACAAATATGTTGCTTTTCTTACTGTTATTGCTTTAGAGGTCCAGGTTATAGATGGATTATGGTTTGTAATGGATTGCTTCTGTCTTGTCTGTTTAACTGCTCTAAATACAACCTGTGTGCTGAAAGCTGAGTGCTGCACTGTGTTTTTATGTTGAGGTAGCTCTTTATGTAGATGGAGTTGCTGATTTACTCTCTGGTGTCTAGCCCGCTAGAAATGCCCCTTCTTTCTCCTCAGTTATACCAAGGATAAGCTGCTTACTTCAGACACAAGGTAAAAGGTTTGATTGTTACCCTTTTTGAAAGGGAAATTGGCAAGACTTAAAATGGCCTACAAGGGTAGTTAGCCTTGTACTTCTTCCTTCTAAATCACTCGAGTGATGCCTGCTGTCTTGGATTTTAACAGTTGTGTATGTCATTAGATATGTGGAACTGTTGTAATTTACATGAAGTAGTTTACAATTGATTACTCAGTGGTCCCCATTACATTAGCATGGAACAGATGTGTTTGAGCATTCTACATTTTGTTTCCAAAGTAAAGATTGATTTTTTGTTTGTTTTGAAGCATCTCCTAAAATTTGTCTACTGTACAGGATGCGAGACGCTGCTTTCCTCTTGCTTGTTTGTAGTTATTTGGACTTGGCTGTCTTGCAGTTAGGATTCATACATCCATATGCTTTGATTATCGACTCGGACATTAAACATCCTTTTTTAGGCATCAGCCATAAGTACTTGGAAGTAACCACCACGAATGCAGTTAGTGTAATGACTTTTTGTCGGTGAAATTTTATTTTCCTTTTAAGTGAGGTATTTTGTGTTTTTTCAGATCTTTTTTTGAACATTTGGTAGAAATTGATGTTTTTCTAGTGTAGGATATTCTTGCAGTTTCTACAAGTTAACTCTTGCATTCTTGAAGGTAAACCTTCCCTCTGCAGTGCTTGCTACCTTCTACAGAGGCACCATTGAGAGTATACTAACCAACAGTATTGGAACTTGGTACAGTAACTGTTCCACCTCAGACCAAAAGGCCCTCCAGAAAGTGGATAGGGTAGCAGAGGAAATCAATGGGACCACACTTCAGCCATCCAAGAAATGTACGTGCCATGGTGCCTCAGCTTGGCTAACAAGATAACCAGAGACACTACCCACCCTGCCCATGGACTGTTCACCTGTTTATCTTCTGGTAAATGCTACCACAGTATGAGATGCAAAACAACCCGATTGAATAAGAGTTTCTTCCCACAGCCCATTACACTACTAAACTCACACTAATTCCAAACCATGTTGAAAATTGCTGCTGAAAATTAACAATAATACCTTACATTTTTTTGTGCAATAATATTTCTGTGCAATAAGACCACTGAGATTCTTAAATTCATATTTTTGAGTACTAATCAAAGCTGTAAAGCAACTATGCAATAATGACTACTGTGGAAAGAGTCTCCTGTATGTGCAGTCAAAATCTGTAGTAGTTAGTTTAAGAAAATGTCACGTCAGTAGTAGCTGTTGTACTGTAGATTGTTCCAAAAAGAAAAAAAGCCAGCACCCAGGAGGATCTGAATTATGAATCTTTATTAGAAAACTGAAACTAGACCGGTTTCAGCACTAGGCTTTCTTCAGTAGTACATTGGATGGTGTCTGTGAATCATCCTCTTATATAGCCTCAGTGAATGAATATAATGACATCATTTCCTGTAGTCCGAAAACCAAAAATTGGTTAATATGAACAAAAGTATTATAAAAACCAAGAAGGTTATTGGTTCGGAAATGACTTGATGGTATAAATAAGCTACTGATTTTTCATTTATATTCATAAGTGCAAACAAAATAAAATGTGACTGGTATATATAAATACCTAAAAATTAAGAACACAATGATTAGTATACCAAAAAGAAAAACCATCATGATAAACATGCTAGGATTGGGAAAAAAGGTACGTGAATAATAATATCACAAATAAATGATAACTGGAAGATGCTTGGAAAAACATAAATCATAACTTGTCATTCAATCCCGGGGGGAAAGCCCCCCCCCCAAGTTTGATGATCCATCTCTTTTCTTTTTTGTTTAAAATGTCATGCCACCCTGCTTTAAATAATCGATTGCCAATGATGCGATCAATAATGGTAAATGAGAATTTGGCAGTGGGATGTTTAGTGGTATGTCTGTATAATGCATTGGTTAATCTTTTGTTCCTGATATCCTCCAGGTGTTCAGAGATCCTAATACGGAACTGTCTTGAAGTTTGACCAACATAAAAGGCTTGACATGTACATGTAGCGAGCTATATTATCCAATCCGAACTGCAGTTACCAAAAAATTCAATATTATAAATTTGTCCAGTGTTTTTACTGGTGAAGCTGGTAGTTTTAAAAATGTAACTACAAAAACTGCAGTGGCCACAAGGAAAAATGCCTGTTAGTTTATCCCCAGTAAGTGTCCTTTGTGTGAGATTGTCATCCTTGGAATTTGTTCTTTTGTAATGTGAGAATAAAGAGCCAAGCGTTTTGCCCTTCCTATATGAGAAGTAGCATCGTTCCCCTAAATAGTCTTCCAAAAGGGGATGCGAGTTGAGTATATTCCAATGGTTGTTGATAATATTAATCAAGTTCCTACTATTTCTGCCATAGGTGGTAACGAATCTACATAAATCGGTACCTTTTTCTCTCTGACCTGATTTGTATTGTAAAAGGGAATCCCTGGGTTTATTACTACTGAAATTAGCTGCAGAGTTGATAATCTGTGGAGAATAACCCCTGGACAAAAATCTGTTGGTTAAATCAGCCTGGTATTTGGTAAGATCAACCTTAGAAGAACACATCCTTTTAATCCGCAGAAATTGGGATTTTGGTATATTTTTAATGATATGTTTGGGATGAAAACTTTCTGCATGCAATAGAGTATTGTATTGTGGGAATTTTCTATGGACAGAAGTTTTTAATGTGTTATCTGTCTCATTAGATGGACATCCAAAAAATTAATTTCATTCTGATAATGTTCCACAGTGAATTCAATACCCCAGATGTTCCCATTGAGATGCTCAATAAATTCCTGGAGGTATTCATTGCCTCCCTTCCATACCAGCCAGCAGTCGTCCAGGTATCTTCTCCATATATCAATTTCCGGTAGATAGATGTTATGCATTGGGTCATAAATAATGTGTTCTTCAATATAACCCATGAAAAGGTCTGCATAAATGGGTGCAAATGATGCACCCATTGCCGTACCCTGCAGTTGCCAATAACATTCTTGTTGAAAATAGAGCACATTTTTAGTGAGAATATGTTCAGCCATGCATACAATTAGTGTATTCATACCCGGAGGGTACATGTTGGTTTTATTTAGCCAGAACTCTAACGCCATTAAACCTGCCCAGTGTGGGATACTGGTGTATAGAGATGTTACATCAAGGGTACACATGAACCATTCCGGATCCAATTGAGATTCTGAAACAATCTGTAGGAATTCAGTAGTATCCTGGATTCTTGCTCGAATATGTGATAACAGTGGTTTCAATTTTTCAGTGAGATAAACGGATAGGGGTTCAGTAAGTGAACCGATGCCAGATACAGTTGGTCTGCCAGGTGGCTGATGAATGGATTTGTGAATTTTAGGTAGTAGGTAAAGGTATTGTTTGGCAGGGTCTTGAACCATCAAATGAGTTTTGGTTCTATCTGAAATGATCCCAGCTTCCACCGCTTGTTCAAGGAACTTGTTGATTTCCAGTTGAAAACTGGGTGTGGGATCAATGTCCATTTTCATGTAATGGTGATGGTTCGATAGTTGTCTATAGCCTTCATCATGATAGTAGTCGGTGTCCATAACAACCACCGCACCCCCTTTATCGGCAGGAATAATGACAACATCTGTATTGTTCTTAAGTTGTGTAAGAGCCATTTGTTCTTTCTTAGAAAGATTATGCCTAATATTATTTTCAGAACTGAAATGGAAGTGTATATCCTTAATGACTGCCTGCTGAAAGACGGCAACATGTTTGTCCATCGGAGGATTAAATGTAGATTTATGAAATTTGAAATCAGATGATCTTTGAGTAACATTAATATTATCCTGTTGTTTGAAAAAAAGTTTAAGATTAATCTTTCTACAAAACTCTATGGTGTCAGATACTGATGAACTTTCATCAGTAAAGAAACCGGGAATAAAACCAAGGCCTTTATTAAGTAAGGAGTATTTATCATCAGATAAAACATGTTTTGAGATATTCAGAACATTAGTGCATGGTTCATTCATTTCACTATTGATATGAATAGTTCTTCTAAGCTTGTGACCCCTATGTTTCCTGCCTGCCCGATGTTTCCTACCCCTAAAGGGACCTCAGTTGTTCTTCCCCTTTTGGCGTTGGGAGAATCGCCAATACTTAATGTATCTGTGGCTGTAGTAGAGGATTCTTCACAAGAGGTGGTATAGCCTAATCCTGTCTTTTTCAAAATGGACCTGGGTCTCTTCTTGCGTACAAAAGAGGCATTTTTAGTGCCTTGAGCAAACATGACACCCCTCTGTGATTCAAATTGTCTGCCCTTCTCATAATCCTCCTTGTCTCGGGCAAATTTATGCAATTTTTTGCTTTTGAGATTATTTTCCAAAGTGGATATCTCTTTGGATAATTTGCTCAGACAAGTGTTTAAAATTGGTATTTTCTTCAAACTGTTTAAGGTTGTTGCAGGTTTTTTCTACTTACAAAATATTTGCTTGTACAGTTCTCTCATAGAATGATGCTAGTATGTTAACTCTGGCCATGGCGGCCTCCTGTTGTGCTATTTGCCAATCCTTAAGCAGAGTGTCATCTGGTGTACCAACTAATGGTTGTATTTTACATCTCAATCCCCTAGGGGATATATTCTGCACCTGATATGCTTTGAATAGTTTGTGATGCCAGATGTTTGTTCTCAACATTTTGATTTGTTTACCCAACTTGTGGAATGAATTTTCACAACCGTCAACTGGATCTATCGTTTCCAAATTATTTTCAGTAGAGTCTGTGCCAATACCAAAAATTTTTAGATCATCCTTATCGGAGCATAGGCCAGATAATAATTTTTGGAGATGCATGACAATAGGTTGCAAGACCTTAGAGACAAAAAATGTATTATAAGGACTAGCAAAGGAACTAAGTTGTCAGAGCAAATTATCAAAGGATATGGAATATAAGCAAATAGTAAATTCAATCACAGAGGAGTGCAGGCTTGCGCATACAACTGTTGATAATATTATGCCAGCTATATACAGCTCTGTTTATAAGAAATACGTATCACTGTCTTGCTCACAAGGTATAAAGTCCACTGGGGAAATTTGTTATTGAAATATTTAAATGTGATACACAGGGTATCTATTTGTTAAAAAATGAAAATTGAACAAAAAAAGTATTAGTTCAAAATGGTGGTGGTGTCAGCTGTTGGGTACCTATTAATTTTGAACCTAAGGACAAAAATTAAATATGGACAATGTCCAAATGCGAAAGAGAACAAGTATACAAATATATGTAGGATGCAAAGCCCCAGAAATGATCACAATGCTAATGATAATGCTGGTATTGCAAATATATATGCACTGTTATTTCTTATATCCAATAAGTTAAATTGGATCACATAAATATTAATCCCATGCAAAGATGAAGCAAATCGGATACTTATTCAATATCAGTTAAGCAATTCTTATGCATAGAATGTTGTTGTACATATATTATATGTCAATTGTTACCAAGCATCAAAGGCAAGACCACTATTAGACAACAATATCTATAGTCAAGTACTAGTTCCTATCTGGACATATTGCCTATCAAACGAATGTATATTCTTGTTTCTCAGAATACTGTAATAAAGGTCAAAAGTGTATTCAGTATTGCATAAAAGATCTATATATAAAGATCTGTAAAGCATCAAATTTTCATCACAGAAATATGAATCAATAACATATATAATGCAAATCCTGAGTACAATAATAGTCAGTGCAGTACAGAGTGCAGAACAATGTCCAGCCCAATATATTATTCAACAAGGGCAAAGAAAGTCCCCAGTATTAATAAAAAACACAAGGGGTGTATGCAATATGTTCATAATAGCATTCCAAATATAAGTGAAACAAAGTCAAAAAGTACTGCAACTTGTAGCAGCCTGTGGTTTGTGTAAAGGACAGAAGAATGGTATCCAAAAGCAAGTTGTCAATAGTTCAAGTCAAAGACAGGACATGTGGCAACAAAATTCCTGATGGAGCCAAACCTTATAATATAAAAATGAACAAGTTCTTGAACAGATAAGATAGCAGTACCTGAAAAAGATTCCAAGGTTGAAATAATCCAGTGGTAAATACGTTGTCAAGCTGGCCCTAAATGTGATGGCACCACTTGTATAATCTGCATGCTGGCACCCCAAACAGAGATGCTGATAGCACAATTTAAATGTTGAAAAGGCCAATAGTATAGTCCAATTGTCTATATAGTTGTTAGAAAGACCAACGCACAACACCTGAGAGATAATGTAGGCTTGCCAAGAAACAAAAAAATTCAGTAATGGGTATAGAAAAAACACACTATATTGCTGGTCTTAGATGTTAAATCACCAATCGTACCATCTGCTTTCAGACCCCGCCTGTTAAATCACCAATCGTACCATCTGCTTTCAGACCCCGCCTGTATATGGTTGAAAACGCGGATAGATATTAAATCAAAAAACTATCTCGCTCAACCACCATGTTACAAAGTGTTGAAATGAATAGTTGTAGGAAGGAACGGATAAATGACACACTTGCGCTATCTTCTCTTACAACAAAAAGAGGAAACGCAGTGTGTACAAAGCAAAAGAAATTTAATGAAAAACGGCTCACGATGACACACTCCACAATAAATGTTGTTCATTCATTAATACATGCAAAATAGTTTGAATTGAAACGTTAGTTAAGCGCTTTCACCTAATCCTATAGGCTTCCTCAGAACTAACTGTATTTCAAACAAAACCATTTAAATAAACTTAATGGCGCGAAAGCTCTTGCCATTATTTAAAGACATACTAACGTATAAACAATAGTGCTTTCATTACATACACTTTGTAAACATTTACTTGTTAAATGTACTTTTTCTCAATCACTAATAGCTGTAGGTAGAATTCAATGCAACATACCTAAAACATAAATCATAATGACAATAAAAGGGACTGATGAATATTTTATTCTATTTATCATGATAGTTGTATATCTGTTCTAACAACACTTGCTGGTTTTCTGAATGTATTTATTCTTAATGTCAATTACCTTAATATGGGTAATTATTAAAAAACTATTAAAAAACTATTGAAAAAACTATAGAAAAAAACTATTGAAAAACTATTAAAAAGCTCTTTGTTGTGGCTTGGACAATATTGTAAATATGTTAGAAAGGCAGGAAAATGTATATATGTGTAATTTGTGAAGATACAAATAAAATTAAAAATAAAAATAAAATTAACGTGAAAAAAGAAAATCTCATAGATAATACTAGAAGTTTAAAAATAAGCATTTTATGAATGGATGAATGTTTTGAGTCACATAGGAATGTACAGAATGTACAGAAAGGTATTATACACGATAATTATGAGGAAGATGGTGGTGAAAAAGGTGGGTACAATCAAAATTTTCAGAGGAACTGGAACCCCCAGTATTGGAAAGAAAAAACAAGGACAAAGAAAGGGAATCAATACGGGGATTACAATCAGAGACCAACAAGACATCAGGAAGAGATATGGACAGATTGGTAGAAAATGAAGGTAGAAAGGTAACAGCTGAGGACAAATATATACAAATAGATGGAGTGGTACACAGTTTAGACAATTTCATAATATACAACTACACCAACTTTAAAGTGGAGGACACACATTTTAGACTTCTATCAAAAGGAATGAAATTCATTCCAACTCCGAAATTCAATTTAGTTGACCATTTAATTGAAACAAAGTTGTTTACACGTAAATTGAATTTGTCTATTATGTATCAGAACAAGAATGAAAAGACACCTGTTGAACAGACCAAGGGTGAAACAGTACTAAAAAACAAAAGTACATTTGTACCATTAATGCACCCTTTGGTGGATTGTTTTGAGAAGCAGGTACATAGAGACCTATATGGGTTTACAAACAAAGTTAGGAACAGTAAATTTCAAGACAATCTAACCAAGGGGGAGAGAGAAGAACTCAGGAATCTCAGAAACAACCACAACATCCGCATTATGAAACCCGACAAGGGAGGGGGGATTGTCATTTACGATCGTATGGAATACAACGCCAAATTGAATGCTATCCTCACTGAAACTGGGAATTACGAGACAGTCTCTTTAAATGAGATTAACATAGCTTATCAGAGAATTAATTCATACCTGGAGGAGTTTTGGATAGATAACAGAATAAACAATGACATTTACAATTTTTTTCAAACTATTTTGCATGTATTAATGAATGAACAACATTTATTGTGGAGTGTGTCATCGTGAGCCGTTTTTCATTAAATTTCTTTTGCTTTGTACACACTGCGTTTCCTCTTTTTGTTGTAAGAGAAGATAGCGCAAATGTTACAAAGTGTACAAGCACCCCATGAAAGAATTCTTCTAACACATAATGCCAATGCTGTAGTCCAATTGACCGTTGGTTATAGAGTGGAACAACCACGAAAAACGCTATCTCGCTAACCTCCGTATCACGAAGTGTGTGAGCACCCCATATGAAGATTCTAATAATGAATATGGAAGTGCTGGCATCAATATTGTGGTCCAATTCTCTGTTTGTTGTTTTAGTAAAACAAAATCCAAAAGGAGATATGGACAAAAACACACTCTAGCTGACCCGAATATTGTATCACCAATTATGCCATCCACATGGACACAAGATGTATATAATTGGAAAATATGTCCCAAAAGTTCAACAGATGTTAAACGCAAACACAAGACGCTGTCTCGCTGACACTCAATGTCATTAAGTTTATAAACACCCCATATATGAATTGTTAATGCACATGTAGAAATATAACCAGTGCCAATGTTGTAATCCAATTATCTAATGGTTGTTTAAAAAACCAAAAGCACAGTACCTTAAATATGATGTAGACTTCTCAGGTGCAGCAAAATCCAATAGTGGATAGAAAAAAAACATGCTATCTTGCTAGCCCAAGAAGTAATGACATCAATTATGCCATTCACATGCTGACACCACATGAAAATAACGAAAAATCTGTCCAAAATATGAAATACACTGCCTCACCAACCCTTCGTATCGCGAAATGTGAAGCGTGAAGAAGGAAATGCAAAAATGGTGAAATCCTAGAGAGATGGAACATTAGCAGCAAAAATCAGCGTGCAGAGTATGGCGACCAAGTGTATAACCAAGCTGATATCCAGAAAACGAAGTTTGCCATCAAAAACGGATTTCCCAATCACAAATGTAGCAAAAAACGGATTTCCCATACATAGTACTGTAGATTGTCTATTTGTGGAAATGCCTGCACCTTGAGATGGAGTAATAAAATATTGTTCAGTGATGCACAAGTTGTATAGTCTGACAGTAAAGTTCACTTTGACTTGACACTGATTATTACTATTTGACCTCTTGAAGAAAGACTTCACTCTTTTACTGATTATTTATTTGACACCTAACTTAGGTTTTGGTATCAGGTTAGCAGTCTGGTGGCAACCTGGTATAAAAAAGTTAAGGAGTATTACTGCTCAATGCTAGGAGCCTAAACAGCAACAAAAAAAAAACCTCTACTCCATAGAAGGTCTCTTCACCCTAGCAAATTCTGACATCTATGTGGTCACTGAAACATGGTTTAAAGTCATGGAAAGCATACCGACAGTGCAAGGTTATAATGCTTTCCACACATTTAGACTAGCTACTACACACACAGGGACTAAAGGTGGAGGTATTTCAATTTGCATCAAAATTAAATATACCTCAAGGCTGGTCAAACAGGGCAAAGCACTTGAGCTACTCCCATGTTCAAATCGCCATAGACAAAATCCAATACCATTTCCTTGCAAGCTATAGGTCCCTCTCTATTACCTCAAAAACCCATACCATGTATTTAAACTTATTGGAAACGCTCACTCACCATCCAACCCAATACCATATTCTTGGGTGACTTTAATTACCCCACTATTAGCTGTGAATCCTATATGACACAAACTAACTCAAAAAAAAAAAAAAACAAGCCACCCTGGTGGAATCTCAATATCTGTTGGCTGTATAACAGAAGGAAGAAAATCATGCCAAAAATTTAGGAGGTGCAGCACCCAGCAAGATAAAAGGACTATCAAGCTAAACAAACAACTCTAAGGACAAATAAAGTTTACCAAAGCCAAATGTGAGGTACATTTGACCTCCCAGGCCAAGGACAACCACAATGCATTCTTTAGCTATGTCCGCAACTTCAAAGGCAATACACAATTGTGTGCAGAGCTTATTGTAAATGGAGCCGCCTATACTGAGCCAGATGATGTAGCAAACCTACTGGCCGACAAATTCAGCTCCAACTTTTACCCCTGTGTCCCTTTCAACCTTTCCCAAGGAATACCATGAAGTATAACTCTCCCTGCCTGTATCATTAAGAGACAGCATTAAGGACCTGTTCTCTAAGGCCAAGATCACTGCATCAATGGGCCCAGACAATATCCCAGGATGCCTTCTAAATAGCATGAAACATGACCTTTCAGGCCCTCTGGAATTGCTATTTAACCGTAGTCTACAAACAGGCTTCGTGCCTCATGAATGGAGAACAGCAACCGTCATCCCTCTGCACAAAGATTGAGACATCTACAGACCCGTAAGTCTCGCTAGTTTTATATGCAAAACCATGGAAAGAATTATCATGGAAATGATCAGTAATGATATAGTAAACCTCCAGACAGTGGACCCAACCTAGTTTAGGTTCATTAAGGGCAGGTCATGCCTACTCGACCTTATGGACTCTCCAAAGCAATGGGTGAGGGCAAAATGGTTCACACTGTCTACCTTGACCTGGCCATAACATTTGGCCCAATTACCCCACTTGGGCATTGACAAACTCAGGAAGTTAGTTCATGACAGGACCCAGGAAGTTAGAACTGGAGAGTCCATCTCTACAAAGAGGCCAGTCACAAGTTGAGCCCTTAAGGGATCAGTCCGTGGACCTCTCCTTTTTGGCATTTACTTCTCTGAAGTCAGGGCCAATGTCAGTGGACTCTGGCAGACTAAATTTGCAGATGATTGCAAATTAGGAGCTGTAACTGAATCCCACATCAACACAGATGTTCTCCAGGAAGGGCTGACACAGACAGACAACTTGTGCCAGAGCCACAGACTAAAACTAAATGCAAAGAAATGCATAATGGTAGCCTCCGAGAACTCGTCCACCCCTGGTAACTGTCGTATTGACAACACACCCTTTAGAGTTTTACACAGTAGTCAAGGACTTGAGGACACACACAAGCAGTAATGTAGCCTTTGACCATCACATGCATACAGTAATGAGGAAATCCATTCTGTGTTGCGCAACTTAAAAACAAAGATATGAGATCTAAGTCCAAGGAACTCGGTGTTCCACTGTATTTAGCATTCATCAGACTTGTCACTACAGTGCCCCCCATAGTATGTACATAACCAGGCATGTCCAGCAGATGGAACACCTACAGAGGTTCCTCACTAAAAGAATACAGGGTGCAAGTAAAATGTTCGGTGCAGACTGCCTCAAGGCCCTATCCCTATATTCTGTCTCCTACAGGCTGTTGAAGGGAGATCTATGTTTGGAATACAGGGCAGTCAGACCTCACTCTCTGGTGGACCTGCATATCCACAAAACAAATGGCACCAGATTTACCCATTCTAAAGACTTTAAACCTTGCCTGTGATATAAAGAGGACCTGCTGGAGAGACTGGTATATATCCCAGAGACTAGCCCATCTCTGGAACAGGCTCCCCAAAAATGTGAAGCAGAGTTCCTTCCTAACCCAGTTTGGATGGGGAACAGGAAATTCATCCCTGGCTTTGCACCTATGTGTCCAATGGACACAGGCAACCTGTAAATGGTTCATCTCCCAGGCCTCTGCTTACAATTACCAAGGATTTGGGATGCATGGCTAAGTTTAAAAATATCCCTGCGGTTGTTAGCCTAATAAACACCTATGAACATATGTTAAGGGAATTGTATCAGTAACTCCTTTAGGGAAATTGTGGGTGCTTTTTATCTATGGAGGTATGAAAAACCTGGTAAGTTTCAGTTGCTGTTGGTAATTTGGTAGTGGACGGCACTGAGCTTAAACTGAGGTAGGTTAAATCCTGGCGAGTTTCTGGAGCTGACTGTGTACAACTTATTTTGGTTTGAGTGATGTTTATAACTCAAGGCAGTACTGCTGTTCATTGTCATAAGGTTTTAAGGCCAATTAACCTCTTATGTAGATGTTTAGGTCACAGTGATGCAGGTTTTGGCTCTGGAACTCCTGTCTCCCCATCAGGTTGGTAACAGTGATGCAAGATTTAAGGTTTGTACCCATTGTCATGACCACAGCCAACCAAACCACAGAAGTCTTTTATTTCATGGATTTTGTGTATGTGGTGTAGCCTCTACATTATAAGCCACTTAACAAATACAGGAAAAATAGAGTGTACCTCAGTTTTTCCAACCAGCTTCTTTCAGGACTGTTTGTACTGAAATACATTTGGTCTTAATGGGCTGGAGGAAAAAAAAAGATTTTAAAGTATAGGCTGCTTTTTGTGTTTTATGATGTAAGATGAGAAAAACTGACACCACAAGTTGCACTGGGTATTTTAAGTATGCTTTGATCTTTGTGGAATACACCATTTTCTTAACAGCAGCACTAATCCTACAACACTTGTTCTGGGTTAGCTTTTCTGATTTGTTCACAGTCTAGCTTAAAGGCTATGTCAAGTGCTCCAAATGTTTACAGCTGAAGATACTTTGATTGTAGTGTATTTGTTTGATTTTTTAAAGTAGGTGTGTTGGTGGTTGTAGCTGTCAGTAACATTTGTGTCGTGCATAGTATGGTCATGGTTCTATAGGGGTGCACTTTTGTTTTGTTTTGTTGACCTGTTTCAATAACAGGTTGCCTTTGTCTTGTGTTTTTGACTTTTCATACTTATTTGCTTGTGTTGCTTCTGAGTTACTTTTTCCACTTCATCTTCTTCATTGCAGTGTTCAACAGTGTATGAAATCTTTCTTTATTAAATGTTCTTAAAGCCATGCTAGAAAATTAAATTGCTGGGACTGTTGGGATGTATAGTCTTACCAATATCTCTGGTCTTGGTGGGATACTGTTGCAGCTTGCTGTTTTGGCTGCTTCTCCTGGGCTTGCCATTAAACATTCTGCCATACCATTGGTCTTTGGCCATAAAGGAGTTACCTTTTTATGATTTAATATTTTGGTTGTTGTAAAATCATACAACTGATTACTATTCAAAAGACAGATCACTGTTAAATTCAATGCAAACTTATGTACCAAACATGAAGAAAATCTTCAATACTATGCTGTAGTATCCATTTCAGTAACTACTGTAGGCTCAACAGGAAACCTAGAGAAGTCTTCAGTTAACTTTGGTAGATAGCCCAGAGAAGTCCAAAGTTGTAGAGGTCCAGGATGCTTTGGGCAAGTCAGTTACCTAGATTGCATGCACACTTTGTGGTGGTAGCTTGGCAAAGGAAATGGTCATGTAGTGGTCACTCATGTTATCCGCATATAGGACCCATACCTTTCACTAGAGCCTCTGTTCTTACTACTCCTAGTGAGCCTCATGTCAAAATGACTTTCTTTGATCCTTGTAATGGATAGTTACCATTTACATAAACTGTATTCTTACCTTTGCTTTTTATGTATCTACTTTTTCTAACTTGATGCTCAAATAATCAGCAAGTTGTTTGTAAACCATCCCTTAATACATAAATCCAATTTACTTGTATGTTGAAAATCCCAAATTTTCAATGATTTGTGGCATAAGTGTCAGTGACTCCCCAATGAGACCAGTAGTATCGTCTAGGGAGTGGGTCACTGAACCAAACCGATATCTATCTAAATATTTATAAAAGCAACTAAGGTTGGTCTTGAAGAGGGCACCTACCATACTAAAAGATACTGGTAGTTTTTTTAACCAATTTATGATTGGTCAGCTGGTCATCTTATTTTGTAACGTTGGAGGTTGACTCACTCTTCACTATTATGGCATTAATAGTGTTTAAAATATTTTTGGAGAACTTTTCTGGCTGCAATGCACAGAAGATCAGATTAACTTGATATGTGAACTGCTGAAGTTAGTATTAACTAATAATATCTTAATATCAAATATAATCAGGTGAACGGTGTAGCAATGGGCACAGCCATTGCTAACACATATGCCAATATCGTGATGTATGTTTGGGAAGAGAAAGACGTGTTGTCTGTATCGAATGCTTTTAGACAGCACACCATATTTTATAAGCGTTTTGTGGATGACCTTCTTTTTTTAATATGGGAAGGTGATGACATTTTTCAAGAATTTTTGATGCATGTAAATAACAGCACTCCATTTCTAAAATTTAAACCTGAGTTTTCGTTTCAACATATTGCATTTTTAGCTGTTTTGTTAACAAGGAATGGAAATGAGGAAGTATATACAGAAATGTATAAGAAGGAAGTGAAATGGAACAACTATTTGCATCGTAATAGTATGCACCCTCCTTTTATGTTTAATAATAAGAATCGGATGCAATGAGTGGTGAGGTTAAATACAAAAGAGGACACGTTAGATTATCAATTAAAAAGCATAAGCGCAGATTTTGTTGACAGGGGATACTCGAAGAGAGATGTGTATAAAACACGTAATGAGGTTAAACAACAATATTTGAGGGATGATATTCATCCATATTTTAGTGAAGAATGCCAATCAAATGTGAGGGTGCAACCTAAAGTAAATGGGACTAGATGTATGCTTACATGTAATAGGAATACCCAGGCAGTTAAAAATATAATTAGAAAACACTGGGCAATTTTGCTAGATGTCCAAGGGTTACAGGAAGTAGTCATTAATTCCCCTTCATTTGGTTATAAGTGTAACTGTACATTAAAACAGACACACTGCTGTAAGGAACAACCTAAATGTTTTTTTTACAGGTATAGGACAAGCATGGCACATTTAGATGCAATAATTGTCTACTGTAAGCATTTATATATTGGTAAATCAATAAGACACCCAGTAACAGGAAATTATTTTGTTCTTTATGCATATGGTAATTGTAATACACGCAACTTAGTTTACTTAGCTGTGAGTCATGTGATAGGTATGACTAACAAAATTTAAAGAGCATATAGCTGGACATCTTAGTGAAATTAAACGTAAGTTGACTACTAATGCACTTAGCATATTCTGGAAAGGGGTGAACAGCATAGTTTTAAGTTCATGATTTTAAAAGTAATTTATAAATCTTTAAGGGGAGGTGATGTGAAGTTATTAACAGAAAATGAGGAGAAGAAATGGATATTGCGTATGAGATCTCGCATATCACCTGGTTTGATTGTTTTACTTTAAAACCTGATTTGAAAGTGTTGCATCAGAAGGTTTGAAAAGATGTCATGTGACTTATTTAAGCAATGAATGTAGTTTTTTGAATCATGTTCGCCTGATGGAGCCTTGATGGTGAAAGTTTTGACTTTTGTGAGAAGTTTTAACTTACGAATTTTAAATAAAAGATTTTTGTTCCAGCACTTCATTTTTTTCTTCTTGGACTACTTTTTCTAACTTAATGACCACTTTTCAGTCTTTAGAGTAGGTTAGGCTACGTTTCAAGTGGTTTGTAGTCTGCAGCTCTTCCCAAGGTAAGTATGCTTGGAAATGTCCAGAAGCACAACCTTTGCAAAATATCTGTTTTGAGAATCTAAGTCTGTCTCTGCTGATGCTTTATCAGTCCTCATCTGGCTTAGAACAGCTCTTGGACAAGAAGACTGATTTTAGGTGATTGATAAAGTTGTATTTTGTTGAGAACCTTGAAACCTAGTCAGCTTCTTGACTCTACTAGTCGCTTTGTTTTATTTAACTTTTTTCCCCCTTGTGTCTTTGCCATTGTGCCTGCCAACAGTCATGCCTTCTTCTTCAATCAGACATGCCCTTCATTCCCTAGTCCACTGGGAACACTTACCAGACATAGGGGCAGGAGCCTGTCCAGAGGTGGCTGTCAAACCGGTAGCCATAAGATGACTTTGTGTTTTAGCTTGCATCCCACCTAAGAGGACAGTTGTATGTGGCATGATACCACCACTGGGGCTGAGGGCATGCTACCTGCATCACCACAAGGCCCACAATGATTTCCCCATGCAAGCATGCACGCACACTTGAGGCGTAGACTACCTCCAGGGAAGGTGAGCTGGAAACCCACCTCCAGAATGCGGACTTGCATTGCTTGTCCTTCACGGGACTGCAACATTCTGTATCCTGCTCCTCCTACCCCTTACCCTAAGATGAGTACGTCCATCCTTCCTTGCCAGCACAGTCTGGTTCACTTGGGCCGTAGTTGGGGCTTTATTCCTCTGTGCCACTGGGGCTGGTTCACTATTTCATTTATTGTGTAAACAGTAATATGGTTAACTTTTCACTGCTATCAATTCCTGTTTTAGACGTGTCAGATATTTTAAGCCCATGTTTTTATCTGATGTCTTTTTCTGTATGTTGAGGTCTGTCATATTTTTTGCAGTGAGCGTAGTACATTATCAGAGTGCTTTTTTTCATTTTGACAAACTGGCTTTTTTTACATATTGAGGTCTATTATATATTATTGCTACAAGCGTTTTCCTTATTTTCTAAGCGTTTTTGCAGTTTCAGCAAAATAATTTTTTTTTCGTTTTTAACAGAATGCACCTCTGGCTGAAAAGTGCTTGTTATATGGGAATGACCACTAAACTTCCACCTGGTTAATTTATTTTGTAGCTGTATTCTTTATTTGCCTGCTGTTAAATTGTTTACTTAATGGGGATAGAGACATTTTGATGCTTAGATTGTAGTTTGGTACACTCAGCTGAATTAATACTTTTAAAACTCCTACCTGAGCCAAGTTTGACATAATCACACAACTTTTAATGATAAATCTGAATTGTGTAGTGCATTTCTTCTCCTTCATAAAAAAAAAACTTGCAGCTTTGGATAATTTTTTTTAAGTCTAGCACTACATTTCTTTTTAAAGTCTATCCCTAAAGGTTTTGGTTCTTTGTACTGCTTGTTAATTTATTACAAAACATTTTATATGGGTTT